>NW_028261381.1:52016901-52316901 GCF_051295495.1 Thamnophis sirtalis
CTTGAGGGGAAAATAGAAGGAGGAAGGTGAGTTGAATACATGTATATTTACCACTTTGAGAGGTATTTGTAAACAATAATAAATACAACATATAAAGATAGATGGATGGATGGATGGATGGATGGATGGATGGATGGATAGGCTACATTTCATACAGTCCTTATTTAGTGACTACAATTGGTACCAGTAACTCAGTCATTAAACAAAGTGGTCACTAAGTGAAATCCCGACTGTGCTTATGATCCTACTTAAATTTTCTTTTAGACCTGTGAAGGTAATAAATATGAGTACTGGTTGCAAAGTTGATTTTTCATTATCACTGTGGTAACTGTGAATGGTTATTGTCTGAGGTGGCCACTAAAGAAGGATTAACTATAATTCACTCTTTGATCATTCATATTATTCCTGTTGATTATTCCAGGATTCCAGGTTTATCGTTGCACATGAACACAATTATTATTTGAAAGTTACTCAAGGAATACAATATCACTTCTCTTAAAACATGTACATTTTGGGGGTGTTGATGTATGCTGTCTGGGTAAGGGGAATATATAGATTGTTTAGATGGTGTTATGTTGATCTCAGAAAAGTCCATTTCTTTTTTTTAGTGTTGAATGTAACTGTGGACAGTATCTACTGTCAAATAGATGTGACAATGCTAGTGCTACTACTCCTTTTTCTCAAAACCATGTTTTATTTATTACTAGCTGTACCCGGCCACGCGTTGCTGTGGCCCAATCTGGTTAAATGGAAAAGAAAGAAAAGAGAAAGCGCAAGTTTCTAATATGTTTAATTTCACAATGCTTGTGGGTATACAATATTTTTTGTTGTTCCATTGTCTGTGCAGATATAGAGATTGTCTGGTTTGCCGACTCTAGAACATGCAACATATAATTGTCCATGTGAGAAACAATTTTCAATTGTTGGAAAGACGTTGGACCGGACACATTTACCAACAGCATGCGAAGAAAGAAACATTCCCAGGGTGGTTCCCTCCGGGCAGGGTCATGCCGTTGCCAGCAGAGGCAAGGTTCGTGAGGGTCTTGCCCACCTCGCGGGCCCTGCCACTTACTCCCCCGGCAGAGGCAGCCCCTGCATGGAAGTGAGTCACGGTGGCCTCTGCAAGAGCCACCACGGAGGACACTCCCACAGGCCCCGTCCTGGCGCCCTCCAAGCTCCCCACAACGGGCAGCCTCCAGAACGACGGGCTGGATGGGGACCCTCTGAGGGAGGGAGGCTGGGGGTGTTCCTCGTGGGCGTAGTGGGGCGGCAGGTGAGTGCTGCCATTGGTTAGGCCTTGGGGTTGCTGGACCGGGCAAGGCTGGTTGGGGGAGACGGTGTCGGGGCTGTTGGCCTCATGGAAGTTGTTGAGCATCTCCTCGGAGGAGCTGCGCTTGGGCTCCCCCAAGTTGGTGGCCCCGGAGAGCGAGACATCCAGGATCTCGGAGGAGGAGAAGTCAGAGATGCTCCGGGAGGGCAGGAGGAGACCGAGACGGAGGCGCCTGGGGAAGGGGAGGCGGCTGGCTCACTGTGAGGGGGGTTGGAGAGCGCGTGCAGCCGGCCGGGCTGAGGAAACGCTCCACCTCTGCCTCCTCTGGAGCTCCGCTGGGCTGGGCGGGGGGAGGCTGGCTTAAGGATGGGGGCAGGTGGCCGAGGGATGGCGCAGGCGCTGCCCCGCCGCAGACAGCAAGGCCCAGCAGGAGGGGAGGGGAGAGAGGGGAGGGAGAGGCCGAAGGGCTCCCCTTGGCGGAAATGGCCAAAGCTCATTGGAGGAGGGGCAGAAAGGGGAAAGGGTGTGGCTGCAGCCCAGCAACACATATAAAGGGACCGTCGGGATGAAGCTTGAGAGGCCGAACTGTTCCGCATATACTATACTCACGAAATGAACACTATGGTAAACGACACAGCTCAATTCCAACACAATGTCACACGAAATAATTAAATCAAAATGAAAATAAATCAAAATCTATGAAAATTCAATATAACAATGCAATCGGAAACATTGAAATGGAATCGTGAAATATTTAGTATAGCGTGTGTTTCTTTTACGTCCAACAGATGCCGCTGGTTTTCAAAAAAGCATGTTTTAACCTGTCACAGGTGTGGCATCTCTATAATATAGGTATATAAAAACATATGCTTATTCGAATGCAATGTTGTGTCAAAATTTCAAAGCAATCGGTGAAGAACTTTCGGAGATTTAAGATTTTGAACAAACTAACATTTACATTTTTATTTATCTAGATCATGTACCTGATATGAACCTAGAATGCAAATGCATGCCCTTAAAATTGTACTTAGGGAGTGGAAAATTACGATTCAAATTGTTGGACAAGAATCCATGGAGTTTTTCTGTTTGCTATAGAATAGAATAGCAGAGTTGGAAGGGACCTTGGAGGTCTTCTAGTCCAACCCCCTGCCTAGGCAGGAAACCCTACACCACTTCAGACAAATGGTTATCCAATATCTCCTTAAAGACTTCCAGTATTGGAGCATTCACAACTTCTGGAGGCAAGCTGTTCCACTGATTAATTGTTCTGTCAGGAAATTTCTCCTCAGTTCTAAGTTGCTTCTCTCCTTGATTAGTTTCCAACCATTGCTTCTTGTTCTACCCTCAGGTGCTTTGGAGAATAGTTTGACTCCCTCTTCTTTGTGGCAACCCCTGAGATATTGGAACACAGCTCTCATGTCTCCCCTAGTCCTTCTTTTCATTAATGGTTTCCTGCAACTGTTCTTCATATGTTTTAACCTCCAGTCCCTTAATCATCTTTGTTGCTCTTCTCTGCACTCTTTGTAGAGTCTCCATAATTCAGCTATAATTCAGCAGATGGTTTTTTTTAGACTAAACCTTATTGAATATGATCTTCCTTGTGAACCTATCTTAAATTACACCAAAAATGTTTTTTGAGAACACTTGCTTTTCCTTTTCCTTCCTTTTGCATCATTTCTGGGATGTTGCTCCTCTGAGCTGAATCATCACGATTCCTTGCTAAATCTGCTTTCACACTGTTCTTTATTCACTCCTTCACTGCAGAACATGTTGTAACCTTTGATCGCACAAGAAATCCTTCTTTGCCACTAACTGTGATCTTCCCCAAATAGAACAGGAAAAATAATTAAAGTATGAATAAAAACAAGTGTTGGGAAAAAAATAAGCTGTTCCAGATGGGATGATGATTAGACGAGGTGATAGACTGATTACAGAAGCATCTTGAAAAACCATAAGCACATTATTTACACACATTACATGTGGTCAGCAGTGCTTTTCTGGTTAACTCTGAAGAGTGACTCCAGTCAGTCTCAAGTGGCAATGATTCTTAATTTACCCAAGAATGCTTTCATGCAAAGGAATAGATACCCTTGTACGTAATACCAGTATGTACACATTAATCAACCCTAGTGTAATGTAGTGATTCTACTAGTTATAACATTGTGCTTGAATGTAATAAGCTTACATTAAAGATTTGGTATCTATGTATTTTTAATTATATTGTACAATAGGACACTTAAATATGCCAAGATTTTTGCACCACAGTCTAAGGTAGTAGTAGGGAACTTTAGTCTCTCAAGATGTTCTTGAACTACAATTGGCCATGCTACGTTTTATGGATTTGTTAGAGGGAATGAAGAGTCACTAAATTTGTTTATACTTGTGATGAAGGTTGGAAGTCACTTATATATTTTTTTCTTTTTATTATATTCATATTTTTTGTTTCTTCCCACTTTCTTTTTTATTGCTATTTTACTACTTTCTGTTCTCCTGTGTTTCTTTAAGTTTACCTTGCATTAGATTTTACCATTATAATCAAAATTCTTAATAGAAATTTCACACACACACGCGCGCACACTAACCAGTTGACCTAGCTGAAATGCTTTTGGTTCACTACTTCTGATCCAGTACGAATGGATTAATATTACTGAGATTACATATTAAAGTATTGATATAAATGCCATAAAATAGAATAGTCTCTGTTTTTTTAATGTGTGTTAGCAATCACCAGTGGAGTAACTCTGGGCATGAACCTAGTGCCCCAATGACCTGCAGCTTACCATATGGGCTGGAAAGCAATGGCTTTGAGGGTCAGTTCCATTCTATTCCTCACCTGTAGCAGTGGTGGGTTGCTCCCGGTTCGGCCGAACCAGTAGTAGTGGCGAGAGGAGACCCGGAAGCGCGTGGGGGAGTGCACCCGAACCAGTAGTAAAAATATTTGCAACCCACCACTGACCTGTAGCCTTTGTCCCCCTCTATAACTTTTCCTCCATTGTTGAGGAAGGAGTACTGACAGACCTGTCTTTCCAAATTTGATTTCTCTCAAGAGAGGAGGACAGGAGATATGAATGTACTTCCTGCCTTCTGCTTTTTCCTACTATCTCCCTTTGGTAGAATTTTCTAGTTTTGCATAGAAGGGAAGCCTCAAAAGTCTACTATTTTCTTCCCTTGCCATTCTAGATTTCCTTCCAAAAGATCATTGCTCTCTTCTCAGAATCTTCTGCTATGGTTATGCTATCCGTTAATAGTGATGAGAAGGCAGATTTGATTCAAGCAGCATACTGTTTCAAGGACTAGTGGTTTGACATTTTTTTTTATTATAGGAATAAATAGCAACCATTCCCTTAAATGAGGGAAATGAAAAGAAATGATACCAAGCCAAACATTCCCAAAGGAAGGAGCGTCTAATGGTGTTACCTTCACTGAAAAACTCCCTTCTTTTGAAGATGTATGAAACATGGGTTTCCCAATACATTTACTCAAATGTGATTGGAAGTTGAAGACTACCTCTAGTCTAGACAGTTCCGCCATGTTGTTTTAATATTCCATTTGTGCATTATTCTTATGTTGCTTTAATGTTAAATAATTTGATCATTTGGTGATGAACAATAGTCAGAGTAATAAAGAATATCTATACTTGTCAATAACCATCAGACTTGCACTACTTTGTACCCATAAAGAATATATTGTGCTAGAGCAGATGACAATTTGTATAGCTGCCAATATAATGTGCTTTTTATTTAAACTGCCCTGATGTTTCTTTGATCATTTGCTCCACTGTCTAATAAGACTTTAGATTAGTATTAAAAGTACAATTGCAAAGCATAAGTTGGGAATGTTCTTTGTAGGAGAATTCTTGAACAGTCAGGGAAAAGCAACATGATAGCAAACCTGATCTATTTCCAAAATAAGAGACGGGTGTCAACTGGATCCAGTTTCCAATAAAAGGCAGACTAAACACTTCCATTATAAAGGGCAAGCAAGAAGACTGGTGCAAAAGAATTTGAATATTGTAAAAAGGATTCTTGCCGTTACAGCTCAACTGTCCCAGGAAATTCTCTGGAATTTTTTGTTAGGGTTTCTAATGCTTCTGGTAAAGAATGACTTATCGGGAATTTTTGAATTCTTGTGAGCTTGCTCAATTGGTTCAATTCTTTGACTTTTGGATTATGTCTGACATTGTGATAATTGGTTGCATATTTAAAGACTTGCACAATTTGTCCCTGAATATCAACCTTTTCCTGTAACTTCCTTTTTTCTCTTCTTTGTTTGATCAGGTTTCTCTTCTGGTTGAAGACTTGCAGCCATGGCTCTGGACAAATATCTGCTCTTTAACGTGAGTACCCAGATAGCAGCCTTCTGCTGTCTGTGGCCAGGACCTCTGAACGTCAACTGAAAGGTCTGACAGCCCATTCATCCTTTCGCCCTCTCCCTTCTAAAATCATCCGTCTGTCCAGTCACCCATGTCAATTTGCTATGACATACATCAGCATTGATGAGAGGCAGGAACACTCTCGGGTAATTTTGAGCTGCCACAATAATCAGCTGTATGTGCAACATGGCTTCAAGGAGTTCTCAATTAGCAACACGCATCCATTAAAGAACATGGACACTCGTATTTTCACTGGAGACTTTAATCCCGTAAATAAAGGAGGCAACAATGCAGGAACACATCTGTACCAGAGCATGGAGAATCTACACTGGGCCACGGTAGCTGATCCACACTGCCATCCTCGCTGTGGAAATGTAGACAATAAACTTGCCTTTCATTGCAAAGGCGCAGCCCACTCTTCCGGGTATTCCATGGAAGATTCTCTAACTCCCAGTTCACCTGAACGTTACCGACACTTCTCCCTTCCATCAGAACAAGGGATCCCTTCAACGCAAGATATAGCGATTTCCTTTTGTGCCAAAGTGCCTCCGTGGTTTCTTTCCTCCATAAGTGGGGATGCCAAAAAAATCCTGAAAGAAAAACTTAGAATTCACAGTGGTAAAGCTCCTGAGATTTGCAAGCCCCTCAGAGCTCAGCCTTCTTTGAATGATTCGGTTGCAAGGGAATGTTCTCAATGCTGGGTCTGCCAGCAATACAAGAATGGTTGCTCCTCTAACTGTTGCACCATATTTGTGCAGCATGCCACTCTTGCCCATGCCCCCTGGCCTTGCTTTCATAGCAGGCTAACCAGCCCAGAAGACATCAAGCAAGAAGCCCAGAGAAGGTTGCAGATCAGGAGGCAGAACAGTTCCCCCAACTTGACCCTGCATTGTGCCCATGATAGTCAGAAAGTGATCAAATCCCAAACTATGGGATCATTAAATGGAGAGAGAGAGAGAGGAGATTGCAAAGGGGCTCCGGGAGAGAGCAAAAAAGCCAATTGCAAAGAGAGGCTCTACATTCCAACGTTTGAAGAGTTCAAGAGGATGAGAAGCAGGGAAGCCCTTTTTCTCAATGGCAATAGTGAAGTTGTGAAGGACAAAATGGAAGCAAATCAAACGGAGGAAAAAAGTCAAAATCAGGATCACATTAAAGGAGTAGTTTCAGCCATAGATGACGACGATGAGGTGTTTCATGAAAACAGCCAGAATGCTTCCAGGTTTGTTGGCTGTGAAGAAAATTCATCCACGTGGGACAGAAGTTTCTGCCTAATAAATATCCCTATGGCCAGGGATAGGATTTCCGAAATTCCAGCATCAGAAACTGTGCCAGTTCCCATCTGTTCTAGCCCAGTCCCAAGATCACCTCTGCCACCTGCTGCGGCATTTAGGAAAGAGGGCAAGAAAGATTTTGCGGACGGAGAGAAGCAAGGATTGGATGAAACAAATGTCAGGGAAACCCTCCATTGCGCTGGACAATCGCTGGTGCCTGAAACTCCATCGTCTTGCTGCCCGCTGCTGTTAGAGACAACCGATATTTCCAGTTATGGAGCTAAGCTTCAGAAAATGAAAGATGAATTTATAGATACTGCTCTGGACCTCATTAAAAAGAGGTAATCGTTTGTTAGAGATCCTGAGGAATGTTAAGTCCGAGGGAACTTAGTAATATCTAATACTTTTTATATTTGTATGTTGTCAAGGTGAAGTAGGTAGGTTTCGACTAGTGTGAAAATTGATGTCCTGGGTAGCATCCTTCTGGGCTTTTGGAAAGTTTCTTCTCAGATAATCATATAACTTCAACCCAAGAAGCAGGGTTGGTGTCCTGTGAATTTATATTGTGTAAAACAAACAATGTTTTTGTTTCAAAGGAACAGCTTCATGTTGTGCTTCGATGATAATTTTGTTCCATGTTACTAGAGCTTAGTTCGCACTTCATGCCAAACCACAAAGAGGCTTGGCTTTAGTTTGGCGTGATGTGTAAACCTCGACTTTTGGCTTAGCATTCTTCATTAATATACGTAACAGGTTAGCACAATTTACGAACCCCAATTTTTATTTGGTGCAGAAAGGATTTCCTACATAACTGATGGGAAAGTAACGGTGGGATTAGATCCTTTCCTCTATGTGGCATTTATTTATTTATTTGAGCACGTTGAAGTGACTGGAATTTATTACATGACTCTGTCCTATTAATGCTCATGAGCTATGTTACACATAATGCAGGGGTCTCCATGGAGTAGGGGTGGAGGGATAAAAATGCCAAGGGGAACATGACCTGGCAATCAAAGCCCTGCTACTGTGTGCAGTGTACATAGCAAAGGGGAAGGGGACTTTTAAAAATCCCCCTGCAGAAGCTATTGATGTGATGCCACACTAGGATTGAACACTGTGATGGAACATAGCTTCTCCGTGTCCTCTTCCTGTCTGTCAACGTGACAGTTAACATATCACTTGCCATTTAAACCATGGAATGTAGTCAGTCTTAGCTATAGGGCTGGCAAAAACAAGTCACTTTATAAATATGGGTTTATTACAGTCTTAACCAGTGTTACAATTAACTGCATTTTTGTGGGTCTGGATAACATGACAAGTTTAACGTTTAAAAACTTTCCTGAAACCTCCCAAATTGATTGGAGGAAGAAGGGGTCCCAGGAGAACCTAGAGAAAGGCCAATCTTATTCTGAAAACCATCAGGTGTCCCTTGCTCAGTCTGATCACTTGCTAATTCTACTTCAATATGCATTAGGTAAGGTTACACTAAGCGAGATCAATTTCTGTCTTAATCATGGGGCATTCAGAGTGACATCTAGATTACTGTCACAGCCATATAAAATACTCTTAGAGGCTCCCTTTAGAAAATTTGGGGCAGTGATTCAATAATAGATGGTGCATGGACATTAGTACTGAATTAGCAAATGTGCATATTTGGGACAAAATAGTGCATAAGGCAAAATGCAGTTTTTCTGTTGAAATTATAAAACTGAGTCAGGAGTTTCTCAGAATTTAGCTTTGGCTATTCCAGCAATTTACAGCTCAAGGCTATAGAATTGGAGGTAATACTTAAGCAGCTATGTAGATTGTTGCTAGATTTGGGAGTTAAAACATTCTCAGGCCTCACTCTTGGTCTTTTGATAAGGAAGAAACAATTGGAAAATTGGAAAGCTTAGAAAAAGAAAAAAGAAAGAAAAAAGATACAAAGATGTAGCTTCTCATAGTTTTTACAGTAACCATAAAAACAATTGTAGGTTTGCCTCTTTCTCTAAAGTTACATTGTGACTTTCTTCTTTACTATTGAATCCTTAAAACCATAGATCATAAATTCTTCTGTTTTATGCAAAAGGTCCATAAAGGGTTTGCAGCCATCAATAAACGTATATATTGTCTAATCAAAGAGGTCAATTTGGCTATCTCAGTGTATTCTATCATGTTCACCACCATTCCTCTGTTGTAAATACAGCTATATCTTTCCATCTTTGTGCTTCATTTCATTTTTCTTTCCTTTTTCCTTTATGCATTTTCATTTCATTTTCATTCATTCATTCATTCATTCATTCATTCATTCATTCATTCATTCATTCATTCATTCATTCATTCATTCTATATGTTGCCCATCTCTTTGTCCAAAGTGATCCTGGTACAAAATTTTAGTTTGTACTAAATTTTGCCCTTGTTTTTAAAACTTTCAATAAGATTATATTTAAAAAAAGGAAGAAGTCCTGGGTTTACTTTAGTAACATGAGACAGAGAAATTGTTTGAAATGAGCCAGTAATACCAACTATTTCCGTGTAGTGTCTTACTGGCTACTTTCCTCACATTGCATTTCAAACTATGGTTTGCTAAACAAGACATTATGGTCTATTTCATACATAATCCTAAGCCATCATCATAAGTGGCTGAATTCATATATTGTGCTTTCCCAAAATAAAACAAATTATATTTTGTTTTAGTGATTTTGCGAAGGCAATCATGACTTATTTTGGTATTTTTAAGTATCTTACAATTCAAAATTGCAATTAGTAATATATTAGCTGCTCAATTGATCAATTGATTGAACCAATTGATCACATTGACACACAAGACATTTTTAAGCTAAGGAGAATAAGACAAGAAAATTGTGTGGATAGCAATAGCAATAGCAATAGCAGTTAGACTTATATACCGCTTCATAGGGCTTTCAGCCCTCTCTAAGCGGTTTATAGAGTCAGCATATTGCCCCCAACAACAATCCGGGTCCTCACTTTACCCACCTTGGAAGGATGGAAGGCTGAGTCAACCCTGAGCCGGTGAGATTTGAACAGCCGAACTGCAGAACTGCAGTCAGCTGAAGTAGCCTGCAGTGCTGCATTTAACCACTGCGCCACCTCGGCTCTTTCTATGGTGTTACCTAGTCCGTTAATGAAATGTTCAGAAACTAAATTGAAACAAGCTTGGAGAGCAAATCTCTGCCAAAATACTCTTATCTTTTTGAAAAAAAATATTTTAATGGGGTTTCCAATAATCTTCCTTTGGTTAGTCAATGGTAAATACTTAATGTATTTGTTCTGAATCACACATCACATTTATCATCATAGAAAATTTCTCACAGAATTCAATTGATAGACCCTCTCCTGAAATGTAGAATAGCAAAGAGCATGATTTACTGTTTACTATTAATAAATAGTAAAGAGCATGATTGAGGGGATTATTTGTTTGTATTTTAAAACTGAATTATATCTACTGCATAGGCTAAATCATTCTCAATAGTTTTTTGAATCAGTTGCTGTTCATCTTCTTTTGCATACTGGATAAAAGTGTTCTGAGTTGTACAAATACTTGGAGGGAGTTATAGCCGCCAAATCTGGAGTGTAGCCAATTGGGGAAGGCTAAGCTAAGCAATGTAAATTCTGCAGGCAAGACTTGGAAAAGAATGGTGAGTGGGGGAAGTATAGGAAGAAGAGAATTATGTATGTAATCTTTTTTTTTTTTAGACAAATATTTATTTTATTTCTTAAAAAAAAACACAAATATTTCATCATTTGTCAATCATTAAGACGTTAAAGTACAATTTTTTGTGTGTGTGCCCCTCCCTCCCTCCACCCCCCCAACCCCCCTCCTCCTTCCCCCCCCCGACTTCCCAGAACCCGTACACGGTATGGATTTTTAACTAACACAGTCTAAAATCTATTGAGAAAAAAGAGATAAAGAAATTAATGATATTCTACATTGACCTTAGCTTCTTCTTACTGAACTAACTTTTAACAGTTTAAATCATTTCTGCTTAACCTTTTGGCAGGTCCACCATATATGATAATATGTAGCATCGAGAAAACCACACCTCCCTTCCTTAACCTTTGTATCGTCTGGGTTCATTGTTAACTCCAGCTCTTTTCTCTTAATTTCCTCTTCCAGTTCTGTTCGTTTTAACCCTTGCTTATTTCTATGTGTTTTATTTATATTCATCAAGACTCCTCTCATATACGCTTAGCTTGCATCCCATACAAATTCCATAGATGTACCCTTATTCATATTCGAGACAAAATATTCAGATAGTAATTTTTTACAATCATTAATATACTTTTCATATCTAAATAAGTTTTCATTCAATCTCCAAGACCTTCTTGCCTGCACTACCCTTCCCAACTCCATCCAAACTGGGTTATGGTCCGAAAGGACCCTAGCCGCAATCTTTGTCTTCTTGACCCTAGAAAGCAAATCATTAGTGGTTAGAATAAAATCAATCCTTGAAAGGGATTCATAGGAAGTCATATTCCTCTGCATTTCTTTCTCGCCAAATATCTCTCAATTCAAAGTCATCCATAATGTCAAAGAAAGGTTTGGGTAACTTTGCTCGCATCTTAGTATTGAGGCGGGAAATCTTCTTATCTCTCTTAGTATCTATCACTCCATTCCAGTCACCCAATAGTATACAGCTTTCATATCTTTTCTTAAGTATACAACTATACCATTCTTCTTTTCCATATCGGAAGCTACAAAATGTTGACCAAGTTTTGAGTTGATCAAATATTTTTGATCAGTTGACTTGATATGAATTTCTTGCAAACAAATTACATTGTTCTTAAACTGTTTGAGATAATGAAATATTTTCTTCCTCTTCTGTGGAGAATTCAGTCCATTGACATTCCATGTTAAAATCTTAGTTGTCATCTTTGATTGGTTGAAGCATTTTTAGAGCTTCCTGCATGGCCTATTTAACCTTAGATCTAGCTCCTCCCACTGCTTCCAGATTTGTTATTGTAGTTCCTTGATCGATGGCCGATGATTGTTGATGCTGTTGCTTTTTAGCTTGTTTCTCCATACGTCTAGTAGTCATATGGCTAGGTTTTTGTTCCTTGTCTGGTGGTTGTGTAGTTTGCTGTCTATCCTGTCCTTCTTGTGGTCTTTCTCTAGGTCCAGATGGTGCAGGGTATCCGACCTTCAATATATTATAATAAAAATCTCGGGCTTTCCATACAGAGTTGAGGCGGTACCTTTGCTTATCAAATGTAAATATGATGCCAAATGGTGCATCCCATCTATACTGTATCTGATGATTTCTGAGTTCTCCGACCAAAAAAGCATAGTCTCTCCTGGCTCTTAACATTTGAGGTGGTATCTCTTTCAAAACAATCAGGTCTTGACCGCCAATTTGAAGCTTAGTGTTATAAGACGCTTGCAGTACCATATTTCTAAGCTCTCTTGTAGTAAAATATATAACGATGTCTCGAGGAAGCTGCTTCTGCTTTGCCAGCCAGGAGTTAACGCGGTAAGCTTTGTCGATTTGCCAGTCAAGGTTGGTCCCTGGTCTTCCCATCAAGCGGTCAAAAGCTTCCGATAGAATCTGTTTCAGGTTCTCCTGTTTCTCCTCACGCAGCCCCCTTACTCTTAATGCGAACTCCATTTGTCGGTACTGTATCATAATAATTTCTTTTTCAGCATTTTCCACTTTTTGTTCCACCACCTCTGTTTTCAATGTCAAGTTAGCATTGGCATCATTAAGAACCTCTACAGTATCTTCGAGTCCAGAGATATGTTCTGTTAATACAGTTACAAGTCTCAGCATTTCGTCTCTAATTTTACCAACCTTAGTGTCAATTTTCTCATACAGCTCCTGTTTAAGTCCTTTTATTTCACTTTTGATTTCTTCTTTCATTTCTTTCATTTCCTCTTTTCTCTCCTGCTTTACCACCTCTCTATTATCTCTAAACTTATCTTCCATTTTAATTGTCTGTGCATTAAGAGCCTCGCTTAGATTGCTCAGGAAAAATTCTTTCGTTAACACATCCCCAGCAGGGGGCGTAGGAAGCGGAGGCTGCAGCTTTGTGCCAGGCACTGAGGGTGTGCCCCTGGAAGTAGAGTGTGACGACTTTGAGTTAATATTTGGTTTTGAAGCCATTTCAAAATTTATCTGCCTGCAGTTAATAAAACTCTATTGCCTGAATATACAGCTTTAAGTAAAGAGGCTGAGTTCCCCTTTTATTTTGAAGTTAAGGCTTGGCAAAACTTTCAGTGAGTAAACATTGTAATAAGACCGTTCAGCAGATTCATCACCATTTAACTTCCAGATAAGCAAGATTAATGAAGGAGTGAAATTCTTGTAAAAATGAAACTAATTAAAAAGCTTCTGCTGGCCTATTGTGAAACCAAAACATATGATAAGCAATCTCTTTTGTTTTGAATTCTTGTGAGAATTAACAAAAAGTGTTCGTTATTACCGGAGAAACCAGCCTGCTCGGCGCCATTTTAAAAGCCTCTAAGTAAATAATTTTTCGGAGGAGAAAAAGAAAAGAAGCTAAAATGTTGATAAACAATTATTGTCCACGCAAACGGATTCAGCTCGTGATAAGATTAAATCAAACAAAACTTTGAACTGAGTGGGGGAGACCTGCTTTGTCCCGCACAAGGCAGTTTGAAGTTCCCAGCACGGACAGCCGTTCTGCCTTGGGCTAGCCCCCCTTTCCCTGCAAGCACAAAAGCTGCAAAAATCGAAGAGCATTTGCCAGCAAAACAATTTCTTCTTTCCTTCTTGCCTGAAGGATAAGAAAACCTGATAAGACGTCAGATGGAAGATCCTCTAAACAGGTACGTAGCCAGGAATTCGCAGGCAGCTGATTTTTTTGCTGCCACCACCAGCAGGCTCCTCCCAGGAAGTCCCAAGAATTATGTATGTAATCTTATGGGTGGGATATTAAAGCCTGCACTTTTTGTGAAATCAGGAGTCACTTTTTTTTAAAGATTGTTTGTTCTATTTGATTTTTCCACCTTTTTCTTTCCTTTTCTTTTTGCACTTTTTTCTTGTTTTTTTTCTTTCTCATTTCAGTTCAATTCAGATTCTTTAGACTTAGAATAACAAAGTTGGAAGGGAACTTGTAGGTCATCTAGTCAACTCCCTGCTCAAGCAGGAGACCTTGTACATTTTTGACAAGTGGCTGTCCAGTTTTTTCTTGAAAAGTTCCAGTGTTGAAGCATCCACAATTTCTGAATGCAAGCTGTTCCATTGATTGATTGTTCTCAGAAAAATTCTCCCTTATTTCTAGCTTAAATCTCCCCTTGATCAGTTTCCATCCATTGTTACTTCAGATGCTTTGGTTGTCCCCCTCTTCTCTGTGACAGTACTTCAAATATTGGAACACTGCTATAATGTCATTCCTGGTCCTCCTCTTCACATGACTAGCCATTAAATGCTTCTGTTAAAATTATTTTTTTCAAAAAGAGGAGGATGGAAGCTGGAATTAATCTCAATAAATGGGCAGAGAAGCAGAGCTTTATTATATCTATCAGTGTACCTATACGGACTACCATATATACAAAGGAATGAGGAAAAAATATATGAGGGTAATCAGGAAGATGGTTGAAAAAAAAACTTCAGGCAAAAGGTTTTTTGGATTTAAGCAACAACGCTTTGTTACACAAATGGTCAAAATAACCACTTATTTTATGATTACAAAGAAAGAGGGATGGAAAATAGTTGACATTCTCAGTCATCGAAATACCCAGTCTGTACAGCTTTGGACCAGAGTTCTGATGAATTCGTGCTACTGATCATATTGGTCAGGGCTGATTATGCATGAAATCAAGAGCATTTAAAAGCATTTCCTGGACTACTGTGGTAGAGGCAGATGGATGAAGAATGCACAAGAGATAAAGTACTTTTAAATGTTGGGCCAGTTAGATAGAAATGTGCTTCCAGTGGAAAATCTGGCTGGTAGAGACATTAATGCAAATGATTATATAAATAAATAAAGGACAGGGGTAGACCACTACAGCAAAAAACAAAATCTAGGACAAATTTGATAATTAAACATGTTTTTGGGAGCCCTGTTTTCTGCTATATAAAAGCCACTTGCAATGCTTTGGTATAATAAGAAGCTTACGTTGGTTCATTTATAAGCACCTCAGCTTTTTTTCCAGTTAGCATCTTCCTAAACTGATCCCACGCCAGATAGTGTATCTAAGCTTATTAATTTTTTCCTCATCCTGAAGTCATCAGTTTCCTTGTTCAGTTACAACATTTGATGATCTAATAGAAAATGAGAGAATTCTTCATGAATGTATTTTATTCTCCTTATGTACACTGAGAGCATATGCACCAAAGACAAATTCCTTGTGTGTCCAATCACACTTAGCCAATAAAGAATTCTATGACCTAGATGAAAAAACAGTTGGCCAGAAGAAGTGAGAGAAGGAGAGGGAGGAAGAGAGAGAGAGGAAGAGAGAGAGAGGAGGAGGGAGGGAGAGAAAGGGAGGGAGAGAGAATAAATTTATTCAAATGGAAAAAAGTTTCCTATGTCATTCATTAGTTGACCAAATGGGCCAACATTTAAAAGTATTTCCTCTCTTGGGCATTCTTTATTTGTCTGCACGCGCTATGGAAATCTACCAGATGCCTTGTAGAATCATCATCTTCAATAATACCAGTTTTTGAAGTTTTAGTGAAAAGTTGTTGCCTATTTCTCTACCAGAACATTGGATAACCTTCTAGGACACAAGTCCTCTATTAGCTAACTATGTTAGACAGCTGACTTTTGAACACCATCTGTAGGCTGTGACCAGGGGGGCATTTGCCCAGGTTCGCCTGGTGCGCCAGTTGCGTCCCTACCTGAACCGGGAGGCCCTCACAACAGTCACTCGTGCCCTTGTGACCTCTAGACTGGACTACTGCAACATGCTCTACATGGGGCAGCCGTTGAAGAGCATTCGGAGACTTCAGCTTGTCCAGAATGCAGCCGCGCGAGTGATCGTGGGTGCACCTCGGTTCACCCACGTAACACCTTCCTCCGTGAGCTGCACTGGCTGCCTATTGGTCTTCGGATACGCTTCAAGGCGCTAGTCGTCACTTATAAAGCCCTTCATGGTATTGGACCTGGGTACTTGAGAGACCGCCTGCTGCCAATTACCTCCAATAGACCGATTAGATCCCACAGATTAGGCCTCCTCCGAATTCCATCTGCCGGCCAATGCCGACTGGCGACTACCCGGAGGAGAGCCTTCTCTGTGGCTGCTCCGACCCTCTGGAACAAACTCCCCGTGGAGATTCGAACCCTCACCACCCTCCAGGCCTTCCACAAAGCCCTTAAAACCTGGCTATTCTGGCAGGCCTGGGGCTAAAGAGTTTCCGCCCCCCCTTCTCAAATGGTATGGTTGTTGTGTGTTTTTAAATTGTGTATTGTTTGTTTGTCTTTTATCCCCTGTTTGTACCTCCTTTCCCTTGACTGAGTTGTGAGCCGCCCTGAGTCCCCTTCGGGGAAAAGGGCGGCATATAAATGAAATAAATCCTAATCCTAAATCCTAGATGACTTCATTGGCAGCCAGCTTATTTCTAGGCACAACTGGAGATTATGTCTGCAATTTGAAAGTGCAGATGCTTTTATTATATCAAGAAACACTCCCTCATAGGTGTGCTTTCTCAGCAATTAAGATGTATAAAAGAGATTTTTCTTCCAAATCCAATTGATTTATTTTATTGAAAGGCTAAGCAGATTTCCATGAGCATTTTATGTGCCAGATTCAGCTAATAGGGGCAAATATATGCCACATGTTTTGACTTCCTTGTTTTGTGAAGATTTTTACTTTTCAAGATTGATGTGTTTTTGACTCTACTCTTCTGCATGCATGTTGGAGGTAATCCCCTGATATTATAAGTTTTATGCAAAATGCTTTCAAAAATAGTAGTGATATGGACACGAGTCTGTTTTAGATCCTTTGAAATGAAAAAAAGATCTGAGTCACAATTAATGATTTAGGTCGTTTTAAAAACACCCATATCTGCTCCCAGCAGTCCCCAAATGACTTGCATACATATCTATGCATATATTAATTTAAATTAATCAATGGAACAGCTTGTCTCCTGGAGTTCTCGGTGCTCCATCACTGAAGGTTTTCAAGGAAAGATTGGACATCCATTTGTGCAGGATGATATAAGGACTATTACTTTGGACAGGAGGTTGGACCAGAAGACCTCCAAGGACCTTTCCAGAACTATGATTCTATATAAGGATTTTAAAATATTTTATATACTAAGTTATAAAATTAGAAAGAATATGGTGTGTTTTTCTACTTTGTGTGGATTGCTTTAACATTGCTTTATTTTGTGCAATTCTAGCACAATAATAGTATCTCCGGCTTTTATGGATCTTCTCTAAATAAAATAAGCATTCTTTGCAGTGGATCTGTCAGGGCTGCTTCACTTAATAACCAAGAAAGAAACCACTCAACTCCATTTTGCAGAATTAAGAGTACTTTTACTGATTATAAGTAAATAGAAGCTAAGCAAAGCTGGATTTGAGCAAAAGCGCGCGCAAGCATTAGATATCAATACATGACCCATTCCCCTCTCCTTGGTAACCCCAGTCCATAGTCCAATCCAATATCTCCACAGCTGTCAGGTGGGAGACATCTTCAAAAATCATCATCAGGTTGGTATGCCGGACAGTTGGCCTTGGCGGGAAACTCCTCTCCTTGCCACATGCACAGTAGATGGTGAGAACAACTCCCAATTAACAATCCTCCTGTACAGATTATTTCCCACACCCAAATACCGTGCCCTCCTTCCCCGTTTCAATGGCAGCCGAAAAGCAAACAGCAAAACAGAGGCTGACAGGATTCTTGACTTCCATTAAACCTTTTTTAAAAAACCTACAGATAGTCCTTGCCTTACAATCATTTGTTTAGTGACCATCCAAAGTTACAACTGCATTGAAAAGAGTGATTTATGATCAGTTTTAAAACTAACAACCATTGCAGCATCCCCAAGGGTCACATGATCAACATTCCTATGCCTGGCATTTATTTATGACAGTTGCATTGTCCCAGGGTCATGTGATCACCATTTGTAACCTTCCGAGCTGGCTTCTGACAAGCAAAGTCAATGGAGGAAGCCAGATTCACCTAACAACTGTGGCAAAAAAAGGTTTCAAAATCACTTAACTGTCTTGCTTAGGAACAGAAATTTTGGACTCGGTTGTGGTTGTAAGTCGAAAACTACGCATATATGATTTAGTGTTGGCAATATTTTAGGGTACATTGAATACTCAGTGTGTGAAGATCTGCATGAAAATTATTAAAATATTCTATAGAAATAAATAGAGGGCATTGTTCTACCAGTAGCTATTTGACATGGAATAAAAAATACTGTATTTTAATTTTTTTCTCTCTTATTCCAAATATGTTTGCAAAAAGGAATGATGTATCTGAATCCTTTTAATAAGTCAGTGAAGGATACACTTCTAACATCTGGAAAGGCTCTTCAATATTTATTGAAATAATAAATATGAATTGAGCCAGTTCAGTGTAGAAGTTAAGGTCCCAGGCTAGAAAGCAGGGAAATGTGAATTCTAGTCGGGTGGCTTCAAAAATTTCAGCAACAGGTTCTCTGCTCGGTTGCTGGGTAGCCATGGTGGGTGTGGCCTAGTCTGCCTCCTGTACCACGGGGGGGGGGGGGTATTTTCATCTTCCCCAGGCTCCAGAGGCTTTCCTCGAGCCCCTGGGAGAGCGAAAACTTCCTTCACTGGGCTCTAGAGGCCCTCTGGGAGGCCATTTTTCCTCCTCTCCGAGCCTCCATACGGGCCTGCACTTATCTTGAATCTAAAACGAGACTCCTAGAAGGGGCATGGTGGGGTGGCAGGGGCAGGGTGGGTGGGACGGGGCCAGCCAGGGGTGGGATTTGGACGTTCTCTGAACTGGCCATAACCTACAGGTTCTCCTGAACCCAGGCTGGAGGAACAAATATTAGATAAACTTGCTGCCCTGAGTTTTTTTTTAAATTAAAATTAAAAAAATCTAAATGTAATGTAAAAACTGAATATTTATTAAGTGTTCCTATTATTTCTACAGTTCTAATCTGAGGGGTTCCTCTCTCTTACCCTTAGTCTTCCATGCCTTGGGTATTGGTAACTATTTGCTCATAATTTATGGATGAGGAATTATATGACATCTCCATGATTTAGGGAGCACTTTGTAATGATGGAAGGGAAGTGTTTCTTCTTTCTCAGGATAAATAAAATATCCGAGAGTAGCAAAGGAAGAGAATATGAGCTAGTTTGTTACCATTCTATCTTAAGGAGCTTACCTTTTTCAAATTACCATAATTTCAATTAGTAATATCACCAGAGGTAACTTGTTTAAATAACCTGTACAGGAGGGAGAGATAAAGCATTCACTGTTTCCTCAGTCAGTACAAATGAATTTACATTTTGAATACAACTATTTGTTCCCTGGCACAGTTAATTAGTTAATTAGTTAAATGTAAATCAGTTATATATTTCCAACTGAGTATTTTGTTCTCTACTTTGTGAATGGTATTAATTGGATTCTGTCCCTTTTCTCACAGCTGCACTGCTGAAACTACCCTTGATCTCCCTTCCCCCAAATCCTGTGAAGTTCAGAAAGCAAATCACACTTTTGTGGAAGACTGTCATCAATCCACAGTGAGTTACTTGGCTTGGGCAACAGGTCACAAATGATAATGGATGCATCATGATTTGAATGGAGTAATTTAGACACTTGCCTTAGACTCTGTGATGCAAACTATTTTCCAGAGCACCAAAAGGTAAGACAAGAAACAATGGTTGGAAACTAACCAAGGAGAGAAGCAACCTAGAACTAAGGAGAAATTTCCAAACTGTGAGAGCAATCAACCGATGGAACAACTTGCTGTCAGAGGTTGTGGGTGCTCCATCACTGGAGGCTTTCAAAGAGAGACTGGATAGCCATTCATCTGAAAGGGTATAGGGCCATGATCAGTGGTGGGTCCTACCGGTTTGGACTGGTTCAGCCAAACCAGTAGTGGTTTGGTGGCCTGGTTCCCCAGGCCCCGGCGTTGTCATCTTGTTTTTCAGTTCTGCGCATGCACAGAACAATTTTAATTGCACTGTGCACGTGCGTGTAGTGTACCTCAAGCATGCACATGTGAAGCGCGCACATGAGCAAACCGGCAGTAGTGGCTGCCGGAACCCACCCCTGGCCATGATGGTGAACCCATGGCACGTGTGCCACAGGTGGCATGCAGAGCCCTCTCTGCGGGCATGCCAGTTGGCGCCCCAGCCCAGTTCCACCGTGCATGCACGCCCGTCTCCCGCCAGTCATCTGGTCTTCGGGCCTCTGCTGTGCATATGCGGGGAGAGTGCTGGGGGTGGGGCACATGCGGGGGGTTTGTACACATGTGCAGGAGGCAGGGGGGTGCATGCATTATATTGTAGGTGTGTGCACACGCTTTCAGTACATGACGACAAAAAGGTTAGCCATCACTGGTATAGGGTCTCCTGATTGAGCAAGAGGTTGGACCTGAAGACCTCTGAGGTCTCTTCCAGCTCTATTCTATGTTCTAAGTACTAACTAAGTACTAACTGATCTCTTTTGAGCATTTTGATACAGATATCATCACTTTGATGTGATCATGGACACTGCTGCTACCTGGGCATTGAGGAGCAAATGAAGAAATATGCATTGCAATATTGTGATGCAAACTCTTCTCCTTTTGTGACCACATTACAACGTTGAAATCATCCATATATAAGGGGCAGACTCGTGTTCGGTGAATTTGGCAAATATTAACTTGCTCTGAGAATCCCTGCTAAAGTGTAATTGGCTATCCTGTGTAAAGCTTTCTTCTGACTCAACTTCTTTACCTTCCAGAGCGCCACCTCAAATTGCCGCAGATCGAGTTCGGGCATCTCCTACGAAACCCCGGTCTGCACCAAAGTTGAGCGGGAGTGTAGACTACGGCCTCATTTCAGTGATCCAATGCCAACAGATGCTGTAAAGAGGAAACAACTGGAGTTGAAGATAGCTGCAGCGGCCCGACACCATGCCCAGAAGCGCCGGCAAGAGAGAGAATCCAGTAAATCTAATCTTTTACTCCTTTTTTTATAACGGTTGTCGTGCCTAGATGGCAGCATGTAGTTGACTTTGGTTGATCTTGAAAACATAACAAGAGCCATGGTGGTGCAGTGGTTAGAATGCAGTACTTCAGGCTAATTCACTGCTCACTCCAGGAGTTCGATCCTGACTGGCTCAAGGTTGACTCAGCCTTCCATCCTTCCGAGGTGAATAAAATGAGGACCAAGACTGTTGGGGGCAATATGCTGACTCTGTAAACTGCTTAGAGATCCTATGAAGCGGTATATAAGTCTAAGTGCTATTGCTATTTCTATAATAGTTTTCAAAGATAAAGAACTATTCGTGAGCACTTGATTAATATTTGGGCTGGAAACCACTGGAACCTAGAGTTGTAACCTAACTTGGGAATTGAAGAAACCATCTGAAAAAGGCAATGTCAAATCATTTCTGCACTGTTGTCCATCTGTCACCAGATGCTGAGCTCATCTGTCATGAGGGCAAGAACACAGAAGTTTTGTGATTTCATGAAATGTTTCACCATTAAATGATTGAAATGGTTTTAGATTTAATTTCATGGCTTCACACACATCATTTAGAATGTTGCATTACTGACCTTTGCTGTAGAGGTCTACAAGAGGCAAAAAAACATAGATGCAATTGACTTGGCACTACTCCTTGCCCTTTGTAACAAACCTCTAGATCAGGGGTGTCCAAACTTGGCAACTTTTAAGGCGTGTGGTCTTCAACTCCCAGAATCCCGCAACCAGACTGTTTTAAAGTTGCCAAGTTTGAAGACCTCTGCTCTAACTCGAGCAGAAATTTTGCACATTTCGACTAGCCATGTTCTGGAGTTGCTCCTAGTCTAGTAATTAGAAAGAGAAGATAATGCCATCACTGTGTCTAGCAGGGGTGAAATCCATCCGGTTCTGACAGGTTTTGGAGAACCGGTAACGGAAAATTTGAGTAGTTCGGAGAACTGGTAAATGCCACCTCTGGCTGGCCCCAGAGTGGGGTGGGAATGGAGATTTTTCAGTATCCTTCCCTGCCATGCCCACCAAGCCACGCCCACCAAGCCACACCCACAGAATCGGTAGTAAAAAAAATCTGAATTTCACCACGGGTGTCTAGCATTTAATCTTATATAGAACAAGAGACAAACCTGAAACAACTGGTTCTACAGGAGCACCTGGAGCAAATGAGGAGTCTACTTACTAGGATAAGGAAGAGGAAAATTCTTTCAAAGATGAGTCATGCAGCAAATGAGAGTTTTCTTTCTTAGTGGTCAAATTAAAAACAGAGGTGTTTAGAATCGGAATGTACTTTTTGATTGCAAAAGTAATAGAATTTGATATCCACCAAGCATTGTATGACTGTCCAACCATGGATGCTTATCTACTAGGAGTGTCATGAAGGTTTTTGTTGTGTTAAGTTTCTTAGCTACAAATATTGATAATCCTTTTAGCAAGTCACATAACTACTGGAGTGTATTTACTTTAATAATGGCTGATTCTCTTGCCCAACTTTCATAGTTCATTTAATTTTCTAAAGAAATGGTGTTGGTTTAGAACAGGGGTCCCCAACCTGCAGTCCATGGACAAGCACCGGTTTGTGACATGGTAGAAACTGGGCTGCACAAACAAGTGAAGACCAATCAATGGGATTCAGGCAGCACGTGAAACCACACACACCCCAGTCGGCGGAAAAACCTCTCTCCACAGAATCAGTCCCTGGTACCCACAAGGTTGGGGCCTGCTCATTGAGAGAGTGGCTGACATTAGCTATAGATAACATGACAAAAATATATTTTCTTCTACTTAATAGTAACAATAGAGATACTCTCAGGTTGAACTTGACTCCTGGTGAATTCATGGACACATCTTTGCAATTTTTTTCTTAGTCTCATATCACTTCCTTCTTTTGAAAATTGTTTCCACCTTTCTAATTTATCTTACAGTCTTAAAATTTCTTGATGATGTTCCCACCAAAGTAGTAAGCTGGTCTAATTTTGCTTAGTTTCTGAGCAGAATTAGTCAGGTGATTTACAAGATTCCAGTGAAAATAATGCTGCATCATGAACCTTTTTATTGCTAGATAGTGATGTCCATTCTTTTTGCTTCTCTGCTCAGGTCCAGCACTGACTAAAGCCACTGTCAACTATGGAACCAATGTTGATGAGAATCACCATGTCCTGAGCAGCTCCTTTCGTTCCAAACACCGCTGGAGCAATGTCAGCAGTCTCAGCGCAGATAGTGGAATTGCTGGTGGGAATGAGGAGAGAGACAATGCTGACACCACTATTGGAGGGGTGCCAAGGATTAGGTCATCCAAGATGGAACGAGCTGATAGTGGTATCAGCCAGGTGTTGAGTAGGAAGTGGAGGAACCGGGCATCAGAAACATTAACATCTCTACAGGCATGGGAAGCCCATCAACCTTGCACTGACTGTGGTGGCAGAGATTTTCCATTGGAAACAGATGTCCAGAATCAAAACAGGAAACAGGCCATTCTCTGTGAGAAGTGTCTGAAGTGCAGGACAGAACGGAAAGAATCAGTGTTGGAATTTGTCAACACTGAAGCTAGCTATGGGGAAGACCTACGCATCATCAAGGAGGAATTCTATCTCCCCATGCAAGCAGCTGGCCTCCTAACACAAGAACAGCTGTTGGTGGTTTTTAGCAATATCCAAGAGCTAATTGACCTCAATGAAAACTTTCTGGAGTATCTTCAAGAAGAAATCGATCAGGCTATTGAGCAGGTAGTGTGTGTGACTTCAAATCACAATTCCCTTCCCATTTGCAACAGTTAAATTATCTCTTGCAGTATTTGTTTCTGAAGCATGCTACTTAATGGCACTCATTTAAGAATTACTATGTCCAAAGCTGCTTCACGTGAAATGTTAATACCACTTTATAATGCCTTGGTAAGGCCACACTTGGAATACTGCATATAGTTTTGGTTGCCATGATGTAAAAAAGATGTTGAGACACTAGAAAGAGTGCAGAGAAGAGCAATAAAGATAGTTAGGGAATTGGAGGCTAAAACATATGAAAAATAGTAGGAACTGGGTATGTCCAGTTTAATAGAAAGAAGGACTAGGAGTGACATGATAGCAGTGTTCCAATATCTCAGGGGTTGCCACAAAGAAGTGGGAGTCAAACTATTCTCCAAGGCACCTGAGGGTAGAACAAGAAGCAATGGGTGGAAACTAATCAAGGAGAGAAGCAACTTAGAACTGAGGAGAAATTTCCTGACAGAACAATTAATCAGTGGAACAGCTTGCCTCCAGAAGTTGTGAATGCTCCAACACTGGAAGTTTTTAAGAGATTGGATAACCATTTGTCCGAAAGACTATAGGGTTTCTTGCCTAAGCAGGGGGTTGGACTAGAAGACCTCCAAGGTTCCTTCCAACTCTCTTATTCTATTTATCATCTTGTTGACATCCGATGTATTGAGAACTTCAGAATTCTGGGAAGATGTCTTCCAAATGTGTTACTGCAACAGATGTATCCCAGAATCCTTTCTGCTCATCTATCTTGAATCCATAGAAGAGGCACGTGAAATATGCTTCATCGGTTCTCAATTTAGTTAATTGAGCATCTGTTTTTCCCTATGAAGTGCACCTTAATTTCCCAAACTTCAATAAACCTATTGTACTGTGACATCTGCCATCGGTTACCAATATGAGCATATTTCTTTTGGCTTAAGGAAAACGATGTTAACAAGTTGTGATAGCTTCTTAAAAAAGCTAACATAATGTAAAGACCACTGCCTGTTTATATTTTGTAGTTCATTATTGCCTCTGAAAGGAATGAAAACCATATGAAATAGTTTTCAACTTACAACCATTTGTTTAGTGACTGATTCTCAGCATTGATAAAGTTGATTCACAACTGTCCCTCACCTCACTCTTAGAAGCAGCATCAATTGATCAAAATTTGGGTGCTCGGCGAATGGTGTGTGTGTGTGTGTGTGTGTGTGTCTGTGTGTCTGTGTGTCTGTGTGTATTGTATTTTTGGAATATAAGACGCACCTTTTCCCCAAAAAAAGAGGGTGAAAAATCTGGGTGTCTTATACACTGAATACAGCCATTTTTGTTCTTCCGAAACCCTGCCCCATGCATCCTGTTTTTGCAAAAACGGACGCGCAGAGGGTTTGGGAGGCCTGTAGAGTGCTTCTGGGGGCTGGGGAGGGCAAAAATTAATTAAAATGGACCAATATTTCACAAAAACAAGTGTTTTTGCCCTCCCCAGCCCACAGGAGCTCTCTGCAGGCCTCCCAAACCCTCTGCACATCCCCTTTTTTGTGAAAAATGGGCCCATTTTCGTAAAAAACAAACCTGTTTTTTGCCCTTCCCAGCCCCCAGGAACACTCTACAGGCCTCCCAAACCCTCTGCATGTCCCAGTTTTGTGAAAAATGGGCCTGTTTTTCACCTCCCACCCCCGGGTTGTGTTTTTGTCCTCCCTGGCCCTCAGCAGCACTTTGCAGGCCTCCCAAACTCTTTGCATGCCCCGTTTTTCACAAAACCTTTTTTTAAAATTACCTTTTCAAAATCTTGGTGTGTCTTATGCTCTGGTGCGTCTTATACTCCAAAAAATATGATATGTATATATGTATGTATGTATTTATGTAGGTATTTATTTATCTATTATCTAGGAGATTTATAATAGTTGCAGAGCCCCAAAGTCATGTGATCGCCCAGCCAGATTCTGACAAAGTCAATGGGTGAAGCCAGATTCAGCTAATAACTGAATGGTTCCCTTAACAATTGCAGTGATTCAGCTAATAATTGCAGCAAAAAATGCCATAAAATTAGACATGACTCACTTAACAAACACCTTAACAACAGAAATTCTGGTCCTAACCGTAGTCATAAGTGGAGGACTACCTGTAATTTCCTACAGAAATTCATTTTCTCAGCACCATCCAACTGGGATAGATTTGCCTCTGAGTGAATAATTAAAAGAACCTTAGCTTTGCCAACAGTTAATGAATTAATGAACATTAGGGTGGGTTGATTTCTTAAGTATTATTCAAACCCACTACAGATTGTCCGTCTTTCCTGAAGGCATTCAAGGTTATTTATAATGGATTGGAAAGGCATTTTTTTAAAAAAAATATTAATTATGTCAGCCTTCTTGGTTAACCTCAAAAGTCGGTTCAAACAGAGGTGATTATTTTAAGACTGGTAAGCACTTTGGGAAAGAGCTTTCATTTAATACTAGTACCCAGTTGTTGCATTTTTCCCCTCATACAGATAGGGTTAGCTTAGGTCCCAGGCATACAAATCTCTGCTTTAATTTTTAAGCAACAGATGGCCTCTCTACAAAATTGGGAGAATTGCTGGCCAAATTGAATTGGGTAGGGTAAGGAACTTGCAAGCCTTCAAACACTGTTAAACTATAAGCCTCGGCCAAACAATTATCATGGCTAATCATGAGGGATCATGGGAGCTGTAGTTCATCAACAGCTGAAGGACCACAGGTTCTTCGTCTTCTGGAACAAATAGTACTGATCCAGATAGACAGATGGTCAGAGAGAGAGCCGGGGAGTGGGGCATAGTTCAGGCTATAGCCAAATTTTATACTTGTTTGATTCCTGATAACTCCAGGTTAAGCTGGAAAAAGATCCTGAGAAATCTTATAACTGGGCAGTGCTGGATGAGATAGCCCAAAAGTCTGGTATATATTAGGAAGTTGTATGTATTTTTAGTAATGAGAAAAGGATTGTCCTCAAAGGTTCCCTCGTCTCTGCAGGCATTTGCAATTACAGTCATTTTGCTTTGCTTGTGATTCCTCCCGCCCCCTATAAGTATTGCCCATGTGTGTCCACATATGCCGAAACTGGAATGAAAAACACTTGAAATAGCTATGGCAACCCTTCTAGAAGATGTGGCTGCTTTAATACTTCAAGGTGGGGTGATCAATCCGTGCTTCTGCATTTTGCAAGGTGTCCTTGTCAATGCGTTGCACGATTCTAATGTCCACTTATTTGAATAGACTCAGTGGTCACAGGTCACCATAGATCAAAGGTGGTTCATTTAAATTGGCTTTTGCATGATTTGGACTGCAGTCCGGTGCATTTTTATTTGTAAATCAACCCCAATATATTTAATGAGTAGTTAACTGCTTCTTAGTGAACCTACCCAGAATTCTGTAAGTATCCTCAATTTTTGCAGGGGAAAAAAATTGCAACTACAGATGTTTACTTTTGGTGCTTATGAATTCTTATGTCCTAGTGATAGGATCTCTACCCATTGGATCATAACCTTTATCACAATAAAAGGAGATCCCAATCAGTGACGTGCGGTGAGGATTATGGTTGGTGAGGCAAGAGTGCGGCAGCGGAGAGAAGCAACGTTCCCGCCGCTGTGTCTGACAGGCGTCTCGCATTTATGTCCGCCATAAACGCGAGATGCCTGCTGAACATAGCGACGGGGACGGAGGAGGCGGGGGGGGCGAGGCGGCGGGTGGTGGCCATGATGGCGCCCGGCAGAGAGACGTGCACTGGGCTGGGCTTCGTCAGCTTCTCCCGGCCGGGCGTTCTTGGGGGCCCCCTGGCCTTGGGGGGCTCCGGCGCTTCCCGGGGGACCTCTTCGCCACCGCCGCCTTCTCCTGCCGCCCTCCACTTCTTCTTGGGCCGCGCCAGCGCCAGGCTGACCAAGCGGCTGCCGAAGATGCGGATCTTGCTCAGGGCTCGCTGCGCGTCCTCCGGCAGGGAGAAGCTGATGAAGCCCAGCCCAGTGCAGGTCTCTCCGCCGGGCGCCGTCACGGCCACCGCCTGCTGCACCGGCCCTGCCTGCCCGAACTCCTGCTCCAGGTCGGTGCACGTCTCTCCGCCAGGAGCCATCACGGCCACCGCCTGCCGCCTCACCTCCCCACCTCCTCCGTCCCTGCCACTGTGTTCAACAGGCCTGTCGGACTCAGCGGCGGGACGGAGGAGGCAGGGGTCGAGGCGGCAGCCGGCAAAGAAACGGGAGAGGAGGAGGAGGAAAGGGAGAGGGGAGCAGAACGGGGCTCCCAGTGGGGGGGAAGAGGGCTGCCCCTCTCTTCTCAAACAAACTCGCTCTCAAATTGAGAGTTTGTTTGAGTGAAGTGAAGAAAGAAACACACGCATGCACACACACACAAATTACTCATAATAAAAAATCACAAATTACAATAATTTTGAATTCCCCCCCTCCCTCCGTCTGACCTACATACCTTTTCCAGCTGTGTCACAGAGGATTTCAACTCTCCTCTTGTCCGCCCACCATGATGAAAATGTAAAAAATGTAAAAATAAAAGGGCAACTTAGGCAAGAGTTGCTGCTGCCAGATCAGGAGGCAGAGAACCATGTGCCTCCTTTGCATAAGGGATTTTTTGCCTTCTAACCCTTGCTTAACTCTGAACAAGGGTTAAAAGGCAAAAAATTCCTTATGCAAAGGAGGCCCGTAGTTCTCTCGCCTCCCCCTGCAGTTAGCACTAAGCACAGAGTCATCCACTGTGACTCTGGCAGCAACTACCTTAGCCTTTTTCCTTTTAATTTTTCTTTTCTTTTCCTCATGACACTGGTGAGGCCCCGCCTCCCCTGACTGCATGTCCCTGATCCCAATGTACAAAAATGATGCACATTTGCTTCAGCTGGTGAATGGTAAGGCAAGGAATGGTTTTGAATGTCTAAGAAGTTTAAACTTATGAATGAGCCCGTCTGCCTTCGTGAATTCCCATTTTCTCATTCCATGTTTAGAAGTTTTCAATTTACCATATCTATACCAAAGAACTGTATGGTCACCTGCTTTAGAACATTGTAACTGTATTGTAAACCACATTCAGATCTTATTATTGAAGTCTTTAAATCCAACAGGTGGTCATTAAATTTTGAGATATCCAACAGAACTGGTCCTTTCTAAAATGTCTCCACTTCCTTTAATCCTCAAATATGTCTCCTGTTACAATCCTATATATCAGCCAAATCAAGTCTAATCTCTGTAATATCTTTTTCCAGTAATGAATATCAAGTTTATATTTCAGAGTAACATAATAAGCTTTGCTAGCACTCTAGGCAACCTCTGCAATTTGAGAAGAGTTTCATTTAGTTGTTTAAACCAAATTAGATCATCTTAGCTGACTTATCCCTATGCATCTTTTAGTTCCTGCTTGAACTAATTTACAGTATTTAGATTTCCTATTTTGTCAATTTCAGAACATTCTTAACAGTGCTGGATTTTTAATGCTGTATCAGAATATCCACAGACACTGCCATTTTGTTTTTATTACCAGTGTGGCATGCTGATTCACCTGCTTTTAGTTCATTCATGTAAGCCTTAGTTTCTCTGCCTTTTGGGGAGTCACCTTCCTTAAGCATCTTTTTCTAACTAATATTGCCAATTAATGGAAAGTGAAAATGATCAGAAAAACAAATTGGGAGGAGAATAATCAACTCAACATGCCGTCTTCTCCCCATTAATTGTTTATTCTTCTGTATTTCTGTTTCTCTCCTTCCTCTTGTATGTTGACAGGGTGATGATGATCTCATGACAGTGTGCATTGGTGAAATATTCCTGGAGTTTGTGAACATGCTGCCTGCATTCCAGACATATTGTCTCCAGCAGCCATCCTCTGTGAACATGCTCAATGCATTGGAAAAGGAAAAAGAGTTACTCAGGTGAGGATGGTCCCAAATTTTAACTAGGCAGGAGGTTCAAGGAAACAATTGTGCTTTGGGGATGGATAAGTTGATGAGTTTTTCCAGAGAAACAGATATTTCTGAGCTTATACTAACAGAGACATGTTGACAACTGGAATAATGAAATGGCTTTACTCACCTATTGGTCTCCCTGAGTCACTAAGAGAGCTAAGTTTGTGAACAGGTAGTCTTCAACCTATGACCACAATTTTGTTTTTGCTAAGAAAGACAGTTGTTTACTGAGTTTTATTTCATTTTATGACCTTTTTGCCACAGTTGTTAAGTGAATTACTTCAGTAGTTAAGTTAGTCATAAGGTTGTTAAGTGAATCTGGCTTCCCCATTGACTTTGCTTGTCAGAAGATCACAAGACATGATCACATGACCCCTGGATAATGCAACCAACATAAATACATGCCAGTTGCCAAGTGTTTGAATTTTGATCACATGACCATGGGGATGCTGCAGTGGTCATAAGTGTGAAAAATAGTCATGTCACTTATTTCAGTGCTGTTGTAACTTTGAACGGTCACTAAACAAATGGTTGTAAGTTGAGGACTACCTGTAATGCAGCGATGGGTTACGACCAGTACGCCCCGATACGGGTGTACCGGTGCCTGCTGGGAGTACCAGGTACCGTTCTGGTATGGTGCTCCTTACTGACTAAAAATAATTCAGTTCCACCCAGCACCAGCATAATGCATTGTTAAGGCACTTGGGTCACTAAAGATAAATATGTTTTTGTTCAGCACAAAAGACCAGGTCCACATGTGAGGGTCCAATTAAACTGATTTATTGCTAAAAAGCCTATACACAGGAATCTTCTCAACCAACAGTTAGCACCTGCTGGGGGTTAGATAAGGGTGAAAGAGGGTTGGACTTAGTCCACTTGTGACTACATAGGAATTCTAGGCTAGTCCCTCTTTTAACTCCACCCCCAGGTTTTCCTACAGTTTTGTATGCATGAAAAAGTTATGATTTAATCATTTCCATGGTCTGCAGGATATTCCTCAATGTTTCTCAGAATGACAACACCGCCCTTCGTCGCATGAATCTGAGGTCCTTCCTCATAGCTCCACTCCAGAGAGTCACCAAGTATCCCCTTCTTCTGAGCCGTATCATCAAGGCCACTATGAAGTACCACCCGGATTACAGCAGTCTGCTGGAGGCCAAAAGCCGCATCGAGTCCCACCTGGAACACATCAATATGAAAACCAAGCAGGAAGGAAATTCGTGGACCTTGCGCTCCTTCCGCCAGGACAGCAAGAAGAACAGAGAGGTGATCAACATTGAAATGAGGGAAACTGCTCTCAAAACGATGGGCTGGCTGCGGGAAGAAACACGGTTTGTGATGGAAGGCCCCTTACAGCTGGCCCAGCCACCTGATGGACAATGGGTGAAAAAGGGCAGCAAGACGTTAAAGTTCCAGAAGATGCAAGTTCTCCTGATGGTCAACATAAGGCGTGCATCTGAGTCCAGTTTCGAACCAGGGGAGCCAGGCTCTGTGAAAGATGCAGTATTGATCCTTATTCGGGATAAAAACAATGGGAAGTTCAGTTTGCTCAGGGAACCCTTGAGACTTAGCAACTGTGTGGCCTCTGTGGATCCCGACTGCGATGACACATTTGAACTGCTTGAGATAAGACGGGAATCCTTCATATTTCGAGATGGGGACAAGGCACGGACTCATCATTGGTTTAGGCAGATCAGGAGGTACTCTCGGGAGCTGGGCTCCTGGAAGAAGCGGCGTAATGCTTTGCCCAATATCATGATAAGTGCATCTCACAATAGGTCATGAATGGGGGCTGCCCAAGAAATGACTTAACCGAGCTCTGAACCTCCACTAGGTCTGCTTGAATATCACTTGTCAATACAATTGCACAACGGATGAACTTCAGATATCCAAATAGCATTGGTGCTACCTATGACCACTATCTACTAGGAAGGACTTTCTAACAAGTGCTTTGTAGTGCTGTTTTCACACCGCAGGCTTAACTAAGTCAGGTAAAGGCACAGTGCACGTATTCACGCAACATGGTATGCTTGATGGGTCTTAACTGTGGTTAGGCTTAGCAAAATGTGCAACCCAGAGCATTGGTCAGTTCATGGTTCCATATGTTGCGTGATCCCAGGAAGTGGAAAAATTCAGTAAGTACCAGGTTGAGCATGCGGTGTGAACCACAACCAGTGTTTTTAAATTCTAGGGGGGAAAATGAGTCCATATTTAAACTTGTTAAATCTTCTCATTACCTAGACCCTAACCTAGAAACCTCAGTGTGGAAGCTTAACCGGGATATACACGTAGGCAGTGTCCTCTTACAGCATTCTTAGTTCGCAGCTAATACAGAATCCTCAACGCCGGAACTTCTGAGATTAGATAACGCAGAACACTTAGAGATTTCACCGATCGAATCCTCTTTTCCAGCTTGAGTAGTTCTGTTCACATAGAAGCACACTTTTGGGAAACCCTGGCTCTCTCTTTAGGTCTACCATCAACTCAATGTAAGAATTCTAGCCTCTTTTTCCTGGGGCCTGCATTCCCTTTGAAAAACACCAGAGGAATAAGAACAGAAAGGCTCAGTGGAAGTAAAACTGCAGTGCCTATCGTCATATTGAGAACCAACCTATCATTTACAAAGCTGGTATCAAGAAAGAAAGAACTTACTTGCCTGAATTTCCTATACAGGTAGTCCTTGATTTAATTAAATCATTTGGGGTTACAATAGACTTGGAAAAGGGACTCTAGGACCCATAAAACAAGTCCAGCCATTGTAAACTGTTGCGCCCCTGTGATCACATGACCACATTTTAGGTGCTTGGCAACCGGCTTACAACCGGTTGCAGCGCCTTGCAATCACATGACTACAATTTGCAGTGGTTTTTACTAGTTTTCGGCAAAACCCCCCAAACCCCTCCCATTTGGGAGAATGGGTCCAAATTTACGACCGCATGATTCACTTAATAGCTGTTATAAAAATGTCTGTAAAATTGGATCTGGTCACATGGGACTAAGACCATCATGACGTATGACCGAAATTCCAGTCCCCATGGCAGTCATAAGTAGAGGACTACCTGTAAGCACTGAACAAAATATGTGTTGTTGGGGATCGGGTCTGTATAACAGGAAGTGAGGGCAGCATTCTGCTCTTGGCCACCAGCCTAAGAAGTAACTAGATGAGGTTTTCATGTGGTAGAATGTTAAGATCCACTTCTTGTAATAAATAGGTTCAACAGCAGCGACAACAAAATCAGGGTTGTCTGACGGAGGAGATGGGGGCAGAGTGGAAGAGGGCAGGCCTTTCAGGTTTGTGACCTATTGGGGATAATAATCCTCTTGTACGGTAAATGGATAGCGTTGGCTTCAGATCTAAGGAGCAGGTCTCTAAGAAATATTGAACTAATATTGTTAATATTGTGCAACGTGACCCTGCATGACTGTGCTGCGGAAAGGCATCCTGGGACCATGTAATAGAGATTTCATTGTATGTATAATAGCGTTAGGTAACATGCAGGTCAACTTTAGAGCAGTATTAATCCAATAAGAGAGAATGTTTAGACAGTGTCATTGTTTTCACATTTTAGCTTGCTATCCCAGGAAATACTACTTTTAGGAGTTGTTTTTGCTTCTAGGAGAGTTTTATTTTATAAAGAAAATCTACGAGTTTTGTCCTCTTTTGCTCTCAAGACCAAGTAGGTGCCAGTTTATTGAATTTTACATTGCACAGAATGCATGTAAGATGTAAGATGGAAGGGAAGCCAAATACATATTTGACATTCAGCCACAACTATTCCTGAATATCTATAGAATCCTGCGGATAAGCAATAGCCTCTTTTTAAGCACTAGTGGACTTATTTGTAAATGAATTAAAGAACGACTGTAGAAATCCAATTCTGTATATATCAATTTGTTCCAAACTGTCTTCTGTTAATAATGTTCAGTCAGTGATGGGATTCAGCCAGTTCGCACCTATTCGGGAGAACCGGTTGTTAACTTTCTAAGCAGTTTGGAGAACCAGTTGTTGGAATAAATCTTATTTTGTTTTTTTTCCACTTTATAGGGCTAATCCTATAAGGAAGGCAGGAAGGAAACATTCTGGTGTTGTTTCTAGCCTAATCTTTATTGTCCTCGCTTTCAGAAATTGTTTTTCTAGTTAACACTATTACATTTTAACAGCTAAGAGAAAGCGCCCATCAACGTGAGTGACGTTGAGTTGGCCACGACCATCCAGTCACATGACCACCAAGCCATGCCTACCCAGCTGGTCATTAGGGCATAGAACCGGTTGTTAAATTATTTGAATCCCACCACTGGGTTCAGTCACCTCTTCTAGTTGGTGACTTACCTACATAAAAATATGTATTTCCCAATCTGTCACAACAAATTCTAGAGATTAACAATAATACATTCATTTCATTTTCATTTTATTTGTCTTGTATGCCGCCCACTCCCGGAGGACTCCGGGTGGCTCACAACAGACAAGGGAAGGGGGATAAATAGACAAGACAACACTTTAAAAAAAAGACGCAACATTCACAATTTCCGTGGGGCTGGGTGTTTCACAAGCCCCCCGGCCTGCTGGAGCAGCCAGGACTTGGTGGCTTTGCGGAAGGCCAGGAGGGTAGTAAGGGTCCGGATCTCCACGGGGAGGTCATTCCAGAGGGCTGGAGCTGCAACAGAGAAGGCTCTCCCCCGGGGAGTCGCCAGCCGACATTGGCTGGCAGAAGGGACCCGGAGGAGACCTAACCTGTGAGATCTTATCGGTCTGAGGGAGGTAATCGGCAGGAGGCGGTCTCTCAGGTACCCAGGTCCGATGCCATGTAGGGCTTTATAGGTAGCGACCAGCACCTTGAAGCGGATTCGGAGACTAATGGGTAGCCATTACATTTTAATACCTTTTTCTTAATTATTGTAAATATTTTGCACTGATTCCATATGCTTCTCTGCATCAGGATTTAAAATGCTTGCTGTTGAATATCTGTCATTCTACACTTCCTAGCGGTACTTATCTTTCTTCCCAGCTATTTCAAGCATGGTCACTAGGAAAGAGGAATAAACAGATCCTAATTTATTTATTTCTATTTTGTAAAGTGTACGAGAGCTGAAATTATCTAGGCAATTTACAATAAAGCCCATTGAAAATAAAATTTGAATAAAAATATATAAATAAAATCCAATAAGATTTGGATTTTAGAATGCCGGCTACTTGCAATTTGGCAGTTCGAATCTCACCAGGCTCAAGGTTGACTCAGCCTTCCATCCTTCCAAGGTTGGTAAAATGAGGACCCAGATAGTTGGGGGCAATAAGGGCTGTAAAAGCTCTATGAAGTTAAGTGCTACTGCTGTAAGATATAAAATAAAAACAATAAACTAGGCAGCAACATGATGATGTTTGGTAAAATTAAAGTACAGTTTGAACAGTATGGTCCACTTAGCTGCTGCTTCCTTCAGCAAACTTAGCAGAAGTCACTTTGGTGCATTCAGTAGAAAACTCCACTAGCTTGCCTCCCATAAACATAATACATTGACACTGAATGTCCAGAATTATTGCTGGTCCCCTCTGAATTTCTCTACGAAGCTCCCATGGGCATACAGGAACATTGGCTGAGTCACAAATTGTGTTGCTGTGAATTGAGGCAAATTCTGCCCCAGCTGTTGTATTAATTGTGTCGTGACATTCTGCAAGTTGATCATCTGTGCCTCTATCTGCTGCTGCTATTGCAACAACCCTGCTGCTGGATGCTTGGCAGATTGCAGGGCTCCCTGGGGATCAAAGGCCATTCCTAAAATTCCTCTCTTTGGGAAAAGAAGACTTGCAAGATTGTCAGCCTTATGAGGTGCACCAGACAGGAAACCCAACCAAATAAGCGAATTCTACTTTATTGTAAAGCTACATTAAAGAATCTTGCAAGTCTGAAAGTACTTCTGTCTCCTTCCTCCCATCCTCTTTACAGCCCCCAAACTAGGAAGGGATTCTTTTTGCCCCACCCACATTCTTGCTTTGGGCTCAGCTACCTTTTATCTGACCATTCCCTTGGCTAAATCTCTTTGCCTTGACTCTCAAGATCATCCCTACATACCATTACACCAGCGATGGGTTGCTCCCAGTTCGCCCTGTATCAGGCAACCAGTAGTAGCAGTGGCAGGAGGCTCCACCCACCTGCCTGGACGTTTCTGTGCTTGTACAGAAGCTGCACATGCGCAGAAGTGTCGCACGGGTGTTCTTGCAAGCGTGAGTACACACATGAGTAAACAAAGTTGTAAAAAAATTGGAAACCCCCCACTGCATTACACTCTTGTCAGTTCAGCGAGGGAGACTAATGGACAGCATGGCAGGCAGTACACCCAACAGAATCCCCAATCTGCCCTTAGTATTTCTGCAAATTCAATCTTAATACTCAAGATATACATGTGTGTGTGTGTGTGTGTGTATGTACACACACACACACACAATTTCATTGATGGCCACATTAGGGTTGTGTTTCACCTCGGGAGGGCCAGGGGGCATGGTCAGCTTGATGTCACTTGCATTGGGTGTGCCTGTGGTGGCCCAAGGATTGCCAGCAAAAACGGGCTCCTGAGCTCCATTTTCATCTGCAACGGCCTCCTGCAACCCTCTGCCAGTGAAAACAGAACTCTGGAGGGCCATGGGCTCGCTCTGTTTCTGCTGGCAGAGGCACTGTGGGTCGGTCCTTCTCTGTTTCCATGGCAACCCCTTGGGCAGATCTAAGCATCCCTGTTATATATAATAAAATATTCCAAGTGGCATTAATGGTTGAGATAACACATAATTCTAAGCTGGGAATTTTAATTGTGCATTGTGGAATCCTCGGTGCTCTCTTTTGATTGCATGGAAACAACCAAAGGTTTCATAGTTGAACCCTGAGCTTCATATATTCTCTTTTATTAGTAACTATGGATTGTTGAGAGATTCATTGCACCCTATTATGTAGAGCCATAATAGCAGAATTCATATATCCTCTTAAATCCAGAATTCATAAGCTTGTTTTAATTGGAGGTATTGGCCTTTGCAAGGCGTATCAAGGGCTGATTACAAAAGTTTCATTTAACCACCAATAAACTTCATTTGAGAACCAGTTTGGTATAGTGGTCTTCCTCATTTATCAGCAGGAAGACTCAAATCGAGGAAGCCGCCACTGGCACTTGCACAAGATCTGCCTAACAACTTCTAACAATGCTTCCCAATGGAAAGCCAACTAGGTGGTTGAACACCCACTCATAGGACGACATATAAATGATCCCACAAAAAAGGTGCCAGGCTTTGAACAACCATTGTCAGCAATGGACAATCTGAATAGGATTCATACCTCGCATGCCTTCTGCCAGGACTCTCTGTATACCGTATTTTTCGGACTATAAGACGCACCGGTGTATAAGACGGACCAAGATTTCAAAGAGGTACCAGTAAATAAGAAAAAAAAGTTTTTGCCTTCTCTCAGCCCCCAGCAGGCTTCAGCAGGGCTGGGACAAGGCAAAAACGCCCCCGTTTTTGCCTTGGGGCGTTTTTATCTTGCCCCAGCCCTGCTGAAGCCTGCAGAGGGCTGCTGGGGGCTGAGGGAAGGCAAAAAAGCCTCCGGTTTTGTGAAAATGGCCCGTTTTTTGCAAAAATTGGGTGCAGAGGCAGGGCTTTGGGAAGCCAAAAATGACTGCATTCAGTGTATAAGACGCACCAACATTTCCACACTTTAAGGGGAGAAAGGTGCGTCTTATACTCTGAAAAATATGGTAAATTATATCCTCTCCTCAGTGTGACTGTGAGGTTCCACATTAAATTGTAGATCACATTGTGACCGGCTGTAAGATGAGAGGTGGCGCAGTGGTTAGAGTGCAGCACTACAGGCTACTTCAGCTGACTGCAGTTCGGCTGTTCAAATCTCACCGGCTCAAGGTTGACTCAGCCTTCCATCCTTCCGAAGTGGGTAAAATGAGGACCTGGATTGTTGGGGGCAATATGCTGACTCTGTAAACCGCTTAGAGAGGTCTGAAAGCCCTATGAAGCGGTGTATAAGTCTAATTGCTATTGCTATTGCAATATATTGGTCCAGTATCTGATTTTTTAAAATATAAATGATGCTGTGTTCCAGTGATTAGATGATAGACTTTGGTATATGAACTCATATCTTTTTAACATTTATATTTTACTGAGTGTTACTAATCTAGATGAAATGTTAATATATATTGCTAGTCCATATATGATATGGCATACAATAAATAAATAGTGGTTAAGACATCAGGTTAAAACCCGGGAGAACCTTGAATTCTAGTCCAGCCTTAGGCACAAAATCAGTTTGGTGACCTTGGGCCAGTCACTTTGTCTCAGCCCTCAGAAGGAAGCAATGGCAAATCACTTCTGAAAAATCTTGCCAAGAAAACTGTAGAGACCAGTCCGGGCAGTCTCAAAGAATTGGGCCGATTGCATAAGAAAAAAAAAGTCCCCATTTTGTAATCATAGTTGGGCCTGGCAACTTGGTTGTTAAGCAAAGTGATGGCTAACTGAAAACGCAACTGTGCATACAATCCTAGTTTAGCTTTCCTTTGTTTTTCAGACCTGAAAAGGTCAGATATGATTGCTTGCAAAGTTTTCTTTTCCTCAATGTTGTAACTGCAAATAGTTGCTAAAAGAGGACTATTTATACATCGTTTTTATTTAAACCAAACATTCTCAAATTCTGTAGTTTCATGCCGTAAGATGATTAATATATTTGTGTTAAGTCATCTTATGGCAATAATCCTTTCAGATTTCTTTCACATCTTTCTAATCTATCTGGAAACCCATTGCACTGTTATTACCGGTAGTAATAGCAGTCTTCATAAACCCCAACTATGCTTAGGGTAAGAACATTCTCTGAGGGATTTCTGTTTAGCCATTGTTATAATGTCTCAAACTTATTTTTAACGTTCTTTTCAGTTGCTTCTTTTCAGACAATGCTCTGTTGGCGCTAGGCTAAAACTACAGAATTAAAACAAGTCTGCAGTTCAGTGGCCCGGATGTGTCATGCGCTGGCCACGCCCACCCCATTTAGCAGAGGTCACAATGTCATGTGACATCATGGCATGAGTTTGACGCAATGGTTTTAGTGCCTGACACTTGAATTTGTGACTCTGATCATGGAATTTAACATTCTAGTGATTCCTTTATGAACAGATGTTTAGTTTACTTATCAAATCCAGAAACAATTCACAAATGTTAATTTTTAAAAAGTAAATTTTTCATGGTATTTTTAGCCCATCTGGGAAAGATAGGAATATTTCTTTTAAATAAATCACTAAATTAATCACTGGAGAGACATCTCATGTTCTGAGAGATATGTTAACATTGTGTATCACATTGTGCTGTGATATCCCCTTGGACTGAGCTATCTCTCATCTATTATTTGGCAGCCCTCTTGCTAGTCTAATGAAGTTATAATTGGGGAGAGCTGTATTAGATAGTAAAAATCAAGGAGCACCTTTTCTAGCAAATTTTATTAACCTAACTGAAGGGGTGATTAATAACACGCAGAATCCTGAGTTTAGGATTTAGAAATTTAGGAAGTTTAGCAAATTCCAATTTTACTCTAATTAAACAAATTATCAAACCATTGACTTTTACTGGCATTATCTTGAAGTGTAAATCACAGCACAAGCCATGTTTAAAAAATGTCTTTTTATTTTTATTTAACAACTTTAATAAAGGAAATATTTGCTTCCCATTGAACATTTCAAAAACAGCAACCAGAACAAGGAAAAAAATTATAAACAAGGATGCTTATACGAATTATAAAGTATATATTTTTATTCTTTGGAAAATAATCTCTCAAAAAAAAAACATGAATAATGGAAAAAGAATGAGATAAAACATTGTGTATGCAAAAGGGTCAAACATAAACATGTCGTTATACATTTCAGAAACAGTATGTAGTTTTTGCCTGAATGATAGGGAAGATGACAATCTAATATTAACATAGGAGAGGAAACCATAAGTGGCCATAAAAAGTCAGTTTGCTTAACATCTGCATCTTACTGTTCTAAGGCTGTGATCTTGTTTGCTGGAAATGAGTTGAATGAAAACAACCTGTATTCAGGTAATTAGGATTTAGCTGACATTGTTCTCTACACTATTTGCTAAATATCTACTTAGAACTTTATTTTAAATTGAATGGATCACTATCTGACTCAAGTGCAGATTCTAAGTAATGTAATTGCATATCCCCCCCTTTGCCCTTCACTAAACCACAAACACATTTTCATGTTCTCAACTTTTTAAAAAAAAGAAAAACTGGATATATAGACTAAGAATATGCATATAAATGTATTATGAATGGTTTACAGTTCTTTCCAAAGTTTAAGAATCCGCTTATTTCAGAATACAGACTCTCTGTACTATATAATGATCATTTAGAAATAAATTCCTAACGTGTTTACTTATTCAACCGACTACATTACATCTGAAATCTCACAATCTAACAAGAATAGGAAATGAAGCATTCTGGTTTTATTCTAATGATAAACATATTTACACAAGTGCTCCTTTTAAAATGAGCATTCGTTGTACTAAATGTGAATTATGGAGAGGTCCAGAAAGAATCAGCTCAGCCTGATACTAAGATACAATAACAAAGGATTACCATGTTTGGGACTGCAGAACAATTAGACAATAAAGGTCATAATTCACAAATACAGTTTATATCAGTAACTTATACTGCAAACACAGTCTCCTAATGGGGGATTTACAGAACGGTTTTCAAGTCAGATGTATACTAAGCGTTCAGATGGAGGAAAACAGTTTGCAGCTTGTGGTTGTTCTACATTACTGCTAGAGAGCTCAGTTAAAGCTTCTCTTTCATTGGCCACATTACTGAGGTGATCATGAATCCAGTTCAGTGAGGCCTTTTCTATTTCTCCTCACCAGCACCTCCGGTTGCTGTTTTGCTGAGTCCTCTGATTGACAAGTCGTAAACCACCTCTTCTATTTTCTTGACGTCATACTTGAGGCCATCGTAGCGTTTCCTCAGGGAATCATTTTTCAAATTGAGCAGGCGGAATCCTGAATCCAGCTCATTGATGAAAACAGAGATGCGAAGTGGCCGAGAATAGTCCCCAGATGTCACACTGTTCACGGCTAACCTAGACTATTAAATAAAACACAGAATGAAGCCTGTTACGACTCACTGGTGTTCCATTATAATTCCTGTATGTTAATAGGATACAAATACAACCTGATTATTTTCAGAAAGCATGAACTTGAAATCCAGATGTTTGGAAAGTACCTATGTTGGGTGATGTAGCCTTAGATGAATCCCCAATCTCAAAAGCCTTTTATTTAAAAACTTGCACTAATTAAAATCTTGCCCATCAGACAATAGGAAAGGCTAACAAACTTTAATCACTCAGCCAACAAATAAATAAATAATGCCATTTAGGTGCACAATCTTCACCTGCTGTCCTCTAAATAGAGATTTTACACTTCCCAGAACTTTTTAGCGAACATTTGAGATTGCCTCATCCAACGAGAATAACCCAGTCAGAAGAAACCAAACTAACTTTATCCATGCATTAACTTGCCATTTCCTTCTATTCAATTCAATTAGATGAGAAATTTAGCTGTATAATATTCTACATACCAGCTCACTTGCAAGAGTCAATACTCCAGAAAGATAATCCTCAATGTCCAGATGAAAGCCTTTTTCTCTATCAGCTTCAACTGAAAAGAAAGGGAATGTACATGAATTCAAAAATAATTAGGCAAACTATTTTAGCAATTAACAAACATGTCAAGACTTTCTCCAAGCCTTCTTATTAACTTACTTCCAAGAATTTCAGTAACAGCTTCCCGTGTCACCAAGGTTTCTGTTTCCAGATAGACAACAAATGCTGCTAAGAACACCAATCGTTGGAGCACAAACCTCCAATGTTCATGAAATCTGTATGGAAAACCACCTGATTGAAATCTAGGCATTTTATGAGCATTTTTAATGATAACCAGGGTCATGTTTACAATGTTTCAATGGTTGTATAACCAAACATCAATAGAAAAATATGTATTGCTCTTCTATTGAAGGTCAACACACTCTGTGATGCAACGAGTTAGATAGTATGATTGGCTCCAGAATGCCAAATTATTTTAGTTATTTAAAAACCCTCCAACAATTTCTCAAATACAACTACTTGCACAACAAGTCATTAACTATTTAACAAACAAACAAAACCCCCACTAAGGATTAATACAGCAAATAATTGTTTAGAATTAGCTCCCTCTAACAATAATTCTATCTTTTACCAAATCATTTTTTTTTCCTTTTGAAATCTATTGTGTCAAATGTGTACTGAGGGAAGGGAGGAATTCACTAACCTGTAATATTGATCTGCAGGAAACTTTGTTTTCAGAGAAGCCAGATGTATTTTAACAGTATTAAAGTGTTCTCGAGCCTTCTGACATTTCTTTGGTACTGAAATTAAAAGAAAATAGCAAGTTAAAAAAAGGTACTGAAATTGTTATGGCTTCAAGTGATCAGGACCCTGGACTCAGGCTGCTGTCGCTAAATGCCAGGTCTGTAGTACACAAAGCTCCTCTCGTCCGGGACTTAATTTTAGACGAGAGGGCAGACCTGGCATGTATTACTGAAACCTGGCTGGGCCCAGAGGGAGGAGTCCCCCTTGTAGAGCTGTGCCCAGAAGGATTTCAGGTGCTACACCAGCCGAGAGCCCAGGGAAGGGGTGGGGGTGTGGCCGTTGTTATCCGGGAGTCGTTAGTTCCTCGTAGGGTCCCTGCTCCGGAGCTTGTCGGGTGTGAGTCTCTGCTGATAAAGTTGGACCTCAAGGGTCAAGTGGGTCTGCTGTTAACGTACCTGCCTCCCAACAGCGTTGCAGCAGCCCTCCCCTCGCTCCTCGAGTCGGTAGCCGAGCTGGCAATTGAGTTCCCTAGGTTGATGGTCCTGGGGGACTTTAATTTGCCGTCGCTCGGTGAAAACTCTGACGGGGCGCAGGAGTTCATGGCTTCCATGACAGCCATGGGCTTGACCCAAGTAATCCGGGGCCCGACCCATTCGGCGGGGCACACGCTCGACCTCGTATTCCTCTCGGAGCAGTGGATTTGTGATCTTGGTCTGAGGGGTAACGACATCATACCCCTGTCGTGGTCAGACCACTGCCTACTGAGGCTCGACTTCCGGAGGCCAAACCCCCACTGTAGGGAGGAGGAACCGACCAGGTGGTTCCGCCCCAGGCGACTCATGGAACCATTAAGGTTCCAGACGGAACTTGGGGTCATTCCTGATTCTTTCGCCCACAATCCGGTAGAGACTTTGGCTGCTGCCTGGCATTCGGCAGCATCAGAGGCCCTCGACCGGATTGCGCCACTACGGCCCCTCCGAGGCGGCGGATCCCGGAGACCCCCTTGGTTCACCGAGGAACTCCGGGAGATGAAGCGCCGGAGGAGATGCCTAGAGCACCGATGGAGGTCCAATAAGTCCGAATCGAACCGAGCAATGGTAACCACCTGCACCAAGGAATACACCAGAGCGCTTAGGGCAGCGAAAAGATCCCACATAGCCACCTTGGTTGCGTCCGCTGAGTCCCGCCCAGCCGCCCTGTTTAAGATAACCCGCTCCCTATTAAATAAAAGGGAGGCGGGGGAACCCTTGCAGGGCAGAGCTGAGGATTATGCCCAATTCTTAGCGGACAAAATTGCTCGGTTTCGGTCGGACTTGGACTCCACCCCTGCAGTTCCAGCCGAGGCACAAGAGGATCAGATGGAACATCTCTGGGTTGAGTTTCAGGATGTTACCCCCGGGGATGTGGACAAGGCCATGAGGGCTGTGAGTGCCTCCACCTGCGTACTGGACCCGTGTCCCTCATGGCTGGTTACCAGCAGCAGTGAGGTGACACGAGGCTGGATCCAGGCGGTCGTGACCGCCTCTCTTCGGGAGGGGAACTTCCCCGCCGCACTGAAAGCGGCGGTGGTGAGACCCCTCCTAAAGAAGCCATCTTTGGATCCAGCTGTCCTTAATAACTATCGTCCAGTCTCCAACCTTCCCTTTCTTGGGAAGGTAGTTGAGAAGGTGGTGGCCTTTCAGCTCCAGCGGTCCTTGGAGGAAGCAAACTATCTCGACCCCTTCCAGTCAGGCTTCAGACCCGGTTACAGCACTGAAACCGCTTTGGTCGCATTGACCGATGATCTCTGGAGAGCCAGAGATGGAGGACATTCCTCCATCCTGGTTCTCCTTGACCTCTCAGCGGCTTTCGATACCATCGACCATGGTATCCTTCTGCGACGACTGCGGGAGGTGGGGGTGGGAGGCACCGTGCTGCGGTGGTTCTCTTCCTACCTCTCGGACAGGTCGCAGTCGGTGTTAGTGGGGGGGCAGAGATCGTCCCCTAGGCCCCTAACATATGGGGTGCCTCAGGGTTCGGTCTTATCCCCCCTACTATTCAACATCTACATGAAACCGCTGGGAGAGATCATCCGCAGGCACGGGATCAAATACCATCAATATGCGGACGATACTCAACTGTATCTGTCCGCCCCGTGCCAACTCAATGAAGCGGCAGACGTGATGAACCGGGGCCTGGAGGCGGTTATGGACTGGATGAGGGCTAACAAGCTTGTGCTCAACCCAGAAAAGACCGAGTGGCTGTTGTGTTTCCCTCCCAAGGATTCCACCAATATTCCATCTCTCAGGCTGGGGGGTCAAACTCTATACCCCTCAGAGAGGGTCCGCAACTTGGGAGTCCTCCTAGATCCACAGCTATCATTCGACCACCATTTGACGGCTGTGGCTAGGGGGGCATTCGCCCAGGTACGCCTGGTGCGCCAGTTGCGACCCTACCTGAATCGGGAGGCACTCACAACAGTCACTCGGGCCCTCGTGACCTCTAGGCTGGAATACTGCAATGTGCTCTACATGGGGCTGCCCTTGAAGAGCATCCGGCGTCTTCAGCTGGTACAGAACGCAGCCGCGCGAGCGATTGTGGGTGCACCGCGGTTCACCCACATTACACCTATCCTCCGCGAGCTGCGCTGGCTACCTGTCGATTTCCGGATGCGCTTCAAGGTGCTGTTAATCACCCATAAAGCCCTACATGGTAGTGGATCTGGATACTTGAGAGACCGCCTTCTGCCAATTACCTCCCTGCGACCAATAAGATCACACAGATTGGGCCTCCTCCGTATTCCATCGGCCAGCCAGTGTCGGCTGGCAACTACAAGGAGGAGGGCCTTCTCAGTAGTCGCCCCGACCCTTTGGAACGAACTCCCCGTGGAGATTCGTGCCCTCACCACCGTCCAGGCCTTCCGCACAGCCTTGAAGAATTGGCTAGCCCGTCAGGCCTGGGGATGAAGATAGTTGCCCCTCCCGAATGATGAATGCATGTTGGTTACTGTTTTTTTATTATATGTGTCTTTGTTATTGTCTGTATTTCCCCTTCCCCGATTTTATGTGAGCCGCCCTGAGTCCCCTCAGGGAAAAGGGCGGCCTACAAATGTCAATAAAAAAAAAAAAAAAATTCAAGTATAAATGTATGAGCTGTGAAAAAACAAAACAAATTCAGAATTAAAAGAAATTGATTCAGATTAAAGTAGTCATTCCCAAATAAACAAAACAAATTTGTGATTACTATAATTTTGATCTAGCCCTTTTATGTCTTAAGCTGGGAAAATAAACCTTCTGCAACAGGCAGCCTATTTTTTTTCCCTCTTTCTGTCTCTTTTTAGTGGCTAAGGACCACAGCAGGCACATGCTGACACACCAAAGTGGCCGAGTAGGATTTCTGAAGAAGGCGTTTTTAAGATGTATTCCCTTTGTTCATATGCACATTGGTATATTCATTCTAAAAGAACTTTAACACACCTTGAAAATATTTTTTTTTGCCAAAAATGATCAGGAAAAAAATCATACTTTTCTTTCTTGGGGATTGGCCATTGAAATTCAGCTGCACAATTCAGGACACTACAAGAAAAGGATTGGGAACCAAATGCAGCCTGCTCATTCTTGTCCTAAATTTTCAAGGCTTAAGAAACATTTTGCTACCACACCATTAAAAAATGATATATCAGATATTCAACTCTCTGCTAAAAAAAAGTAATTATTGACTGGCTAAATACCTAAACTGTATTACTTTAGATAGATCCTCATATTTCTGACAAACAAATGCATATATCATTCTGACTAAGAAAATATATTCCCCACCTTACCTGGTAGGATCGATACATTTTCAATTGTTTCCCAACAGTGTGATATACTGAATACAACAAACAAAGCTGGACTTACTGTCTTGAAATCCAGAACCCTGGTGGACTCCTTGAAGCACAGTCAAAATTTCCCGGGCAGTTTGCTCCAGACCCTGAACAACTTTCCTAATTTCCTGTATTTGATTAAAAAGAAAAAAAATCTCTGAGCAAGATTGTTAAAAACAAAAACATTTTCAAACAAGACTAATGTCATTTTGACTTTTTTCCCTAATATTACGGCCAAACCTGGTTTACCATAAGCAATCCAATCACTTTGAAGATGCAACACAAATTCTTGGACTTGAGATTTCCAGATGAGTACATACATAATAAGTTACATTTTGGCTTATACTTCTAATCATGTTATAAAAGACCTCAGCTGTAGCCCTTATGGGATATGGGAATTTAGACATCTACCCCCCCCCCCCCACATCCAATTCTGGGTGCCTTCAAAATCTATTAACATGATTTGATTTTCTTATTCCAACAGGAAAAGGATTTACTTTTAGAGGCCTAATACATTTTGAGGATCCACTTGCCTTCAATACTGGTACAGGTAGTCCTTGCTTAGTGACCAGCAACTCCATCCTAAGTGCTGCAACCACTAAGCAAAACATTACATAACTGCAATGGGATTACAATTCAATCCCCATTTGGTTGTTAAGCAAAATATCACATTACTGTGGATCACGAATGGCGCTCATGCGACGCTGTGATGGTCCTAAATGCATGTTGGTTGCAAAATGCCTGTATGGCAATTATGTGATTGCAGGATGCTGTGACAGTTATAAGTGTGTGGATTAGTTGCAAAGCTATTTTTATAGATGTAACTTCAAACAGTTGCTAAATGAAGCAGTTGGTAACTGAGGACTATCTGTAATATGATAAAATCTATCTTTGTATCTATTGCATCAACCAACACTGCAATACTACTTTCTATCTTCATTGTTGAGGTTCTTTATTTTTGCTATTTGCTAAGTTTAAGATGCCTATGTACATTGTCTACTAGAAAACATAAGGTTGGGGTTCATGGGCTTTATGATTTCCACCGAGAGAAAACACTTTTCATAAAAAATGTCTATGGAAAAAAGTCTTCAAACTGTGTTTTAACTTTCTTGCTTCTTCCCCACTACTTTTTGTAAAATTTTGCCTAATGAATACTATTGGACTACAGAAATGTGGTACACTCACTTGTGATCTAAGACCACTTAAAAATTCCAAGTGGATGTAACATGTTATTAAAGAAATAGGGGCTGCAGTTACTTGAGTCAGATGTTGTTCTGTACAGTTTAGCTTCAACATATTAGGTATATTTTCCTGTTTATCCACAAGCTAGAGTAATTTGGAATCTCTTAACAGCATTTGTATTATAATACAAATACAAATATTATTATATGGAGCTGACAGGAAAAAGCCATAATGCTTTTAGAATAACTGAGCTAATGAAACTGGGAACCCTGCAAAGGGATCAGAAACATTTATAATTCATTATCTGCAAAAGATTGATTAAAATTTGCAAGTAGATTGCCCTGAAGATGAGTTATATCAGTTACATCATCACTTTCTTTGAAGGGAAAAAAACCCTAAAATGAGAAGGCAACCCAAGGCAAACAAGACCCTTATTGTTAACAGTTATGCTGAATGAGAGATGTAGAATACACCAGATTTTCCTCTTCATCAAAACATAATTAAAACATCTGCTTCTTCTCTGCTTTCCCTTCCTTTGACAAATAGTCTTTGATTCATGACAGGTAATAAAAGACCCTTCAAAATTACAAGGGACATCCCCAGAGCTACTTATAATCCATTTTTAAAGTTATGACAGCTTCCCAGGTCATGTGATTGCATTTTGGATATTTGTCAACCAGCTCACCTTTCTGGTTATTTGCAGTATCCTGAGGTCATGTGACTGATTTTATTTTATTTTTGGCTTGTTTCTGGCAAAAAAAGCCAGAAAATCTATTTCCTATTTGGGAAATAGATTCACTTAAGGATTGCTGCAAATATGTCATAAAAGCAGGCCTAATCACATGATGCCTCAATGTACAATCTACAAACTTACAACTGGGTTCAATTATGGTAATGTAATATACACTATGATTATAAGTCAAGACTGCAATATAAATGCAGATTTATTTTAGTGTTTCTTACAACTATTTTTTTTTCTCAAGGCCCCTTCCAACTTCTAAAAATTATGGAAGACCCTATCAATGTTTACTATACTAAAACTTAAAATGGATGCATTTGCAGAATATTTGTTCATTGCATCATGTAAAAAACAACATTACACCTAAACAAATATTTTCATGAAGAAAATCGTATTTTTGTTTTGTTTTAGAATGAAAACATTTTAAATGTTTGCAAATTAACTTCAATATCTGGCAAATCGTTTTGATTTTGTAGATTCCCGAGATGCACTTGAGGAACCCCCAAAAGGCCCCCGGGCCACAGTTTAGGATATACTGGTTTAGACCATGATTATTCACTACGGAGCAAATCCATGCAACATAGGTAGATATGGGGTTGGTAGGTGCGTGTGTGCGTGCAGGAAGGGCAACAAAAGCCCGTTCTCCTTTTTTCCTTTCAACCAGTATTTCACCCATTACCCATCTTACGCCCCTTCTCCGGACTGGTAAGGACTACAATCCCCAAAATTCCCAGCAACGGCCGGGAATCCTGGGAGTTACAGTTCCAGTGCCTTGGATGGGGCGCCCCAGGGCCTCCCCTCCCCCCTGCTCTTACCTCTCGGATATCCTGGTCGGCGGTGAGCACCCCCTGTAAGGAGATAAACATCTCGCTGACGGACATGGCTCGAGCACCGGGACAAAGATTCGCGCCTCCTGGGACCATGCGCAAAAACCGACGGGCTGGCCACGCGCTCTCTGTCACGTTCAGCGCAGAAAATGGTCCTTCTTGGCCGCCGTCGTATAAGGCTGTCCGCCTGGCTGCCTCCCTAAAAAGACTGAGGCGTGAAGGAGCAGGTTATTGCTGCCGCTACCGTAAACCAGAAAAGGCTGGCTCGCTTTTCTCACTGTTTGGTTGCTTTGCTGCCGTCCTCCCCTAGGCAGAAGTCTTCCGCGCTGTCCGGGAACGCGCAAGACAGCCCTCCGAGACAGCAAATCCCAGCCCGAACATCGTCGCTCGCTTCCACGCCTTAGTTTTGGCTCCAGCCAGAGAGAAAAGATCCCAGAGCGGCAGGCCCGGGAAATTAATACGGCTGAGAAAAGGGTCTCGTCGAGTTTTGTGGCGTTATTTCCTGTGCGCTCGACCCAGCGGGGGGACCTTTCTCGGTTTCGGCGCGATTTGCTCTCCTGTACTGGGGGCGAGGGGCGTGGGGGAAGAGAGAGAATAAGGCTGAGACGCTCCCGCGCGTGGTTGGCATGGAAACGAAACCCGGGATGGCCATTGGCTTCCTCGACTGGCGGACTGAGCGTCTCGCTTCTAGGTCGGCCTGGGCTGATCGCGTCAGTTGTGAGGAATGCGCAAAAGCGGGGCGGACGATATTTTATTTTATTTTATTTTATTTGTCAAGCATGTATGAGAAAACAAGTAGAAATATAAATGTAACATATAAACATATAAGTATAGGCAGGTATAAGTATATACATAAGAAATGAGTACTAATAGATGGGACATTGGGACAGGGATGGTAGGCACATTGGTGCGCTTATGCACGCCCCTTACAGACCTCTTAGGAATGGGGTGAGGTCGACAGGAGACCGTCTAAGGTGAAAGTTGTGGGGGTTTGGGGATGAAATCACAGAGTTTCCAGGTATTGACCACTCTTGCTGAAGTCGTGTTTTCTGCAGTCGAGTTTGGAGCGGTTTACTTTAAGTTTGTATCTGTTGTTTGCTCGTGTATTATTGTGGTTGAAGCCGAAGTAGTCATTTACAGATAGGATATTGTAACAGATAGTTTTATGTACTACGCTTTGGTCAGACCTTAGTCGCCGTAGTTCTAGGTTGCCCAGGTCCAACATTTCAAGCCTGGTGGCATATTGTGAGCAGAGGAGTGGAGTACTTTTCTCGTGAAATACTTCTGGACCCACTCAATTGTATTAATGCCCATTATACAGTGTGGATTCCAGGCAGATGAGCTGTATTCGAGAATTGGTCTGGCAAAGGTTTTGTATCCCCTGGTTTGCAGTACAATGATATACGATGATATGGTGGATTTCGACTCCCGCTCCCTCCAGTCCATAGCAGCCGGAGTGGCGAGTGGGTCACCATGTCGGAGTAGCAAAAAACTGCCACTGCAGACTCCCTTAGCTGCTGTCTCGCGGTCATCGGATTTTGTTTTTCAGCTTCAGTTATGGTTGTTGAAAAGGGAATGGCAGTAGAGCTACCAGGAAACCCATCACCCCCCATTGAACTTTGCATTCACTTTGGGTGAACCTCCAGGATGAGGAAGCCTTAGTGTATTATTCCCAGGTTCTGTGCTTTCCCCTCCCTATTTGGAATAAGCTGTGTGTCCTCGACTTATGACCACAGCTGAGCTGAAAATTTCTGTTGCTAAGTTGAGATATTTGTTAAGTGAGTTTTGCTCCATTTTACGACTTTTCTTGCCACTGTTGTTAAGTGAATCTGTAGTTAAATTAATAACATGGTTGTTAAGTGAATCTGGCTTCCCTGTTGACTTTGCTTGGCAGAAGGTTTACAAAAGGTGATCATGTGACACTGCAACTATCATAAATATGAGTCAGTTGCCAAACATCCAAATTTTGATCACATGACACTGGTTGCACTAGTCATAACTGTGAAAAATGATCATGTCACTTTTTCAGTGCTGTTGTAACTGAACAGTCACTAAATGAAGTGCTATAAATCAAGGACTATCTGTATTTTGTAACACATCTGAGAATTAAGGGGGTCTTGAGGAGTGGTGGAACTTGAATAACTTAACAACCATTCTCTGGCTGGGTAGGCATGGCCGGTTGGTCATGTGACTAGGTGGGTGACATCACTCATCACACCCAGCCTGCCTCCCAGCCACTCGCCTCAAAGGCAGAGGTAGGATTCAGCCGGCAAATCGCACCACTAGCTAGCCATGCCCCTGCCCACTTTTTGGCCATTTTTTGGCCCTTTTTGGTTGGTTTTGGGGCCATTTCTGGGCCATTTTCCGAGCTGTTTTTGGCCTGAAAATGGCCTGAAACACTGCCTGAAAACAGTCCGAAAAATGAGCGAGGGGGGGGGGCTAGCCAGTGGTAGGATTTGCTGGTTTGCTAACTGCATGGAATCTTAACTACTGGTTTGCCTGAACCGGTGCTAACCGGAAGCAGCCCACCTCTGGTTTTGAGTTGATTTTAGTAATATTATCCATTAAAAATTAGTCACTTAGGAGAGTCTTTTCCCAAGTTCTGATTCTTGGTGATGATTTAAGAATAAATATAGGTTGAGAAGAATATAGACTAATCTTTGAGAGTTTGATTTGCAATTTTCATAATCCATTGACTTTGGACTAGAGCTGATTAGAGTTGAAGTTCAAAACTATCATTATCAATCTTTGTTTTTGCTTATATGTAAAATTCCTTAACGTATCTCTATTGCATCCCTTCTTACCTGCCTTCTTTCCACCTATAATTTTTCTTCTTCTATAGGAATTGTTCTTTGCTTGCTCTTTTCCTGTTCTACAATAATTACTGAAGTGTGGAGATCAGAAATAGATAGTATTCCAAATGTTCTCACACCACAGATTTATATAAGTGAACATGGGCAGTTTTACTTTCACTATCTTTTTTTAATGATAGACATTTTTATCAAGCATGACTCCAAGATTTCTCTTGATCATTGATAATTGCATTATTATTTGCCCACCATTATCCCTCTTGGCAATTCATTATTGTTTATTTTTAGGAGTCTCTTAATGGTAAATATCCCTATCTTTTGATACAGGGCACAGTTCAAACTTCCCAGTGTACGTGGCCAACAGGAAAATTCATCCCACCCATCCAGTTGAACATTTAGGAATTCTTACTTCACAACCAACTATTACAGTTTTGTAATGAGTAGCACTAGGGAATCTGTAAATGTTTTAGCATTATCTGTAAGTTATTAGATTCACTTGCATGTGACATACTATTTTGTTTTGATATCTTGTGATCCTTACAGCATTTTAGCTTAGATGGGGCAATGTTACCTAATCTTTTTATCTGACTTACAGCTGCTACACTGTACTTATCAGATTTTATTTCATCTCACAAACACAGAATGCCAAATACATTTGCATAATCAGAGATGAGAAATCCTTTCATCTATACATTCGCTTGTAGATGATCCATTTGTACCATTAAATAATTTTCAGTACTTTTTACCATCTCCTGTTAAAGCCCCTTTTAAAAGCAATCACATCAATATGCCTGAGAAAGTATGAGTAAAAGGATTATGATTGAAAAATTTATAAATAGGGGACGGGATATGTGGAAAAAAACCTGAAGGTGCAAATATAAATTAGTCTGAGAGTGTTTGTGTGTGTGTGTGTGTGTGTGTGTGTGTGTGTGTGTGTGTATTTGTGTCAATATATTCTCTGGTTAACTTTTAACAGAATTCAGTGGCCTGTATGTCAAATATTTTTTCTATGTACATAGTTATAAAATGTACTAATCCAAACAAAGTATGAAGATTTGTAGGAGGGAAAACTAGTCCCCATTCTTTAACACGATGATACACCAGGGGGCAGCAAATTTCATTTGCTTAAGTAAGACTTCATTTTCCACCAATATTTCATTTATTTTATACCAGTATAGAGTTTTTTTTTCATTTGCAGCACATTTTGCACAAGCAAATCTTTACCATCAAAATCTTTGCCTTTTCTCAGTATAATAACACATTCTATGATGTGAAATGTAGTTTATAATTGCAGTGTAGATTTTAAGAGTAAGAATACCAGTGGTCCTTTATGATGAACAATGATGAACAATGACCTCTATGTGTTGGGATTTTGCCAAGTTTCAGATAACGGCTTAATGTGAAGTTGAACTGCACTCACAAGATGCTTACTGGAGAGAAAAAAAAGAAGATATTTTTTCTGTCTATTGCTCTTTCCTTTTGCAAACCAAAGACTTTGTCTATCATGCTGTTTCACAGTGTTGTGCCTCTGGGGTCCTATTCTAAGGGGCTAAAGGGAAAAGTGGTGAAAATTATTCACCACCTACCTGTTCTTTTCTCACTCCTTCTAGATCCCTTTGGGTATAATGGAGCCTGTCAGCTCTAAAACATCATTTCTGAATCCAGCCTTTGAATAGCCACACATCTCATAAAGGTGACTGGGCAGCATACAGAGCTAAAATAATTCAATAAAATTCATAAAAACAATATGTAAAAAAAATAACGTGCCTGGAATCAAAAAACACTTGTCCTTCAATTCAATGCAATTTGACAGTGGGGCTTACTTAACCTCTTGGTCCAGTTCCCTGTGGAACATCCAAGCTTTCAAAGCCCTGCAAAAGTCCAACAGGGTGATACTCATTTGGATTTTTGGGGCAATACATGAAACAAGCTCTTCATGGGGCTGTCCTTGAAAAGCATCCGGAAGCTCCAGTTGATGCAAAATGCAGCAGCTCGCATGGTTGTGTGCAGACGCCAGTGTGTACATATATCACCTCTCCTGTGGGAGCTGCATTGGCTGCCAATTTGCTTCTGGGTGCAATTCAAGGTGCTGGTTGTCACCTTTAAAACCTTTCATGGCTTGGGACCAGGTTTTTTGAGGGATCATCTCTTGCCGGTCACATCTACCCGACCCATCAGAGCGGGGAGGCAGGGAATGTTGCAGGTCCCATCCCCGAGGGAGATACACCTGGTGGGACCCAGAAGAAAGGTCTCCGTGGCGGCTCCCTCTCTTTGTACAATATTCCTCCAGAGATTAGAATGGCCCCTACTCTAATACTCTTCCAGAAGGTTGTGGTTCTGGTTCTGCCAGCAGGCCTGGGCAACCCAGAGTGGGATGGAGCCCATTAAATGGCTCGTTTGATCTGCTGTCACCAGGGGAAGTAGGGGGGTGATTTTGTTATATTGTACTATATTAATTTATTTGATTATTTTTGTTAGTTTTTATTGTTTTAAATGTGGTTTTACATTATGTGTGTTCAGGCCCTCATCTTTTTATCCTTCTGGAGAATATTCTTCCCCCAAGCACTGAGATAGGATGAAGTCAGGGTGAAGTGAAATGAAAATTCGGGTTTCCAACAGAAAAGAGTGTTGTGGTACCAGATTGTTCTCCTGTGCACCGCTTGGAGAGTCCAAGTAGAGGTTATTACAGTCTGCTTGCCCTGGACTGAGAAGTCTTTTCCCTGGCCACGCCTCCTTGCATGGTCACGTCCTCCAGAAAAAATTCTCAGTCCAGCCCGATCGGATTGTTTTTCTGTAAGCTCCAGCTTTTGGCTTTCTTTTCCTTGGCTTGGACTCTCCAACCTTGTCTTTTCCCTTTAAAACTACTTTTCCTTTTTTCTCTTTCCTCCTTCATCCCTGAGCAGCCTGGATTGCTGCTTTTAAGCCTCTCGGAGGCTGGGAGGCCGGCGGTGAGGGAGGGGTGGCGCTCTCCAGGCCGCGCGTTTGCAGCCGGCTTCGGAAACCTGCCGCTGGCCTTTTACAGGCGCAGCGATCGGCGGCCCGGCTCTAAGGAACGCAGCGAAACTGCGCTGGTCATATTTTATTGTTTTCTCCGTAGTTCTTTCATTTCTGGCCATAGTTTGGGTAGCCTGCCGCAGAGGCGAGCGGGGCCAGCGGTGTCAGCCGCACGCGTCCCACGCTCTCTCTTCCCTCCACGCTGTTGCGGCGGCCATTTTGGGCGAAGGAGTTTCGCGCCCTTTTAGGCCCTGGCCTCCGTCTCAGCCCCGTCTTGTCGGGCAGCCACTGGGTGGACAGGAGGTTCAGCGGGGGCTATCATCCATCCCTCAACTGTCCCTCGGCCATCCTCATTGCTCACCATGCGGCGCTAGCGCCAGTGCCATCCCTAGATATATATATGTTGTATTTGTGCTGATAAATAAATAAAGGGAGACTAGTATAGATCTATTTCAAGCTATTTAGCTCTCATCAGCTAGCCATACCCTTATTTTTTTCTTGTGACGAGTCCCTTTATTTATTTATCAGCACAAATACAACAAAATGTAACAAAAAGGCAACAGTAAAAATATTGGGTTTCTGCCTGGATGGTCTCTTGTGACGAGTCGAAGGACAGAGAATGGAAGTAGTAATCTTCCTCCCATATTTGGGCATACCGGGGGTTGTAAAAAATCTAATACACACACACACACACACCCATATATATATATGGCTCCCAAACCGTGATCTATTTTCAAGTCATCTCATTTTTTTCACAATGCCAAGACACTGATACAGAACTGGATTGCTTAAGCATTGACATTGGTTTTCTTGCTTTGCTTAATCACTCTTTGTTCTGTTGTATCTAATGTAGAATATTAATCTTATTGGGCACATATTCGTCTGGAAAAACTGCATTCTTCTGTCCATTGTAAAACCAACAATAATCATTGCTCAAGCCAGATTTTGAAATAAACTTCAAGGCTTGAAAAGAAATTGTTTTGCTGTTTTAGTCTTTAGGGCTGCCGAGGTTATAAATACATAGATCTTGCCGGCTAAGTGCATGAGTAAAAGCCAGACACTTGATACTTAACCAAACATAGTTTCCATAGCAAATGGATGGGATGTAGTGTCATGATTTGTTCTTCCGCTTCTGATAGGGAGAGTGCATGTTGATGATTCTGCTCATTGAACTAAAAGATGTACAAAGTCCTAACTGGCAAAAAAAAATACATAAGATTTCATAGGAGTCACTGCTTTCCCCCAAAAAACATTTTTAGAATAGGTATAAGTAGCACAGTTGTTAAGACTGGGAGAATGATGAAGAAATATATTTAGAATAAGGTCACAAATCTTATGAAGGCTTTAGTGTTCTTAACAGATACAGTACGTGGCACACAGAAATTGAATAGATAATGACTCCCCCCTCCATTATTACCACCGTTTGGGTCTTCCAACTTTATTAGCGTATTATGAACTTGTAAGAATACCTGATAGGCAGACATCCCATATGTAATATTTTCTTGGCTTAGCGATGTAGGGCTAAAATTTCACCAATTTTATTAGGCAAAAAACCAACAACACTTGGTAATCCTAGGTATGATATAAGGAACTTTCAAACTATTAAAACTGTGACATTTTTGAAAAACTATGATGGAAAATCTATTTGGGCCCAAGAGTTCAGGTAAGTAAGCATGTTGAAGGCCACAGAACACCATATGATGGATACACCACAAATAAACAGGGAAATCACTATAATGAGCTTGCCAAGGCAGTATTTGGGTTCATAAGTTACATCATGCTCTAAATAGATTGCTTGGTCTTGACTTTAGTATGGTTTATGAACCCTCTCAATTATGTCTTATTTAGTTAATTATGGTTAAATACCCAAAACTGATAATAATGTGCAAATTCAGCCACTCTCTCCTCACATTCCTATTCATTGGCAGAGCTTCAGTGTAATTTCTAAAGGAATCACTTGAAGCTATTTCTGATTCAACAAGACAATGGCTCTTTTTTTTTTTTGAGGGAAGAATCAGATTGGTGACAGAAGCATTATTCCTTTCCTTCCCATCCATTCCTCCACTCCCATAAATACATGGAGCTTGTAAAACAGCTTATACTTACTATTTAAAGATTTGCCTGAAGCCAGGGAGAGTTTTTAAATCTAGTTAGCTGCTGACAGGAGATAATAGCTGGGTTCATTGTTGTTAATCACATTGTTGAATGAACTGTACTTGTCTAGATTCTACATTTATGCAATCCACTAAACTAGTGTTTCCCAATCTTAGCCAAGATATGTGGATTTCAACTCTTAGGATAACCCAACCACACCATTTTAAAATGGCTAAGATTGGGAAGCACTGCACTAAATTGTAAGTATAAAAAACAGCTTGTTCATCCAACAAGCTAAGCCAATTGTGACTTGTTTTGTATGAATACAGTCAATAAGATCTTTTGATATAGGTAGGTGGTTCCTGAACCTGGGGGATGGGATGCAGGTCTGAGGCAATATTGAGAAGTCTACTGAAAAGGATGGAACTTGAACAAGAAGCCAGTGAGCTAGATAGGAGTTCATGCCTGACTGTATTTTTATGAGGCAAGAATATTATAATATTATTCTCTATTTGACAAAATACTCAGGCAATTCTGATTTGTTTTATGCATAGTTGTTATTATCAGGCCAGTTTGATTCCATTTCTATGAACAATGGAAGTTCTGTTTCCACTGTCTGGGAAAGCAGGCAACTTCGATCATATCAGTGACTTAATCACAAACTGTTTTACTTTGTTTCTTCCACTGTTGGATTCTGGTGAAGTGACTGTAATAATGATATATATGTATGAGCTAGATGCACAATTCCAGCAAGCTGGAAGCTTTCCTGACACTTCATAGAAGAAAAAGGGTTGGTTAAAGATAAGCAAATAAATTATGTGAGTATTTTTAGCTACAAAAATATTTAAAGACACAGCTTAATTATATCTATATATTTTGCCACATCTCATAATTCACAGTGGTTATATTTTTCAGCCATATTAAAGCAATAGCAATAGCAGTTAGACTTATTTACCGCTTCATAGGGCTTTCAGCCCTCTCTAAGCGGTTTACAGAGTCAGCATATTGCCCTCAACAAACAATCTGGGTCCTCATTTTACCCACCTCGGAAGGATGGAAGGCTGAGTCAATCCTGAGCCGGTGAGATTTGAAGAGCCGAACTGCAGTCAGCTGAAGTAGCCTGCAGTGCTGCATTTAACCACTGCGCCACCTCGGCTCTGAAGATAGTCCATGACTTACAATCACAATACAGTTCTGTCCTATTTTATGATCGTTCTTGCCATAGTGGTTAGATGAATCACCGCAGCTGTTAAATTAGTAACATGGCTGTTAAGTGATTCTGGCTTCTCCATTGACTTTGCTTGTCAGAAGGTTGCAAAAGGTAATCACATGATCCCGGACACTGCAACCATCATAAGTATAAGTCAGCTGCCAAGAGTCTGAATTATGATCATGTGACCAGGGGGTGGTCATGAGACAGTCATGAGAAAAATTGTCACTTTTATTAATGATGTTTCTTTGAACATCACTTAAACAAATGGTTGTAAGTCGAGGACTACCTGTATTATACCAGTTAAAAAAACTCAGGATAAAATGAAGTCCTTGAAAAAGTGTACTTGGACCAAACTGTGTCCAAATGTTGCATTTGGAACAAATTATACACCAAGGACTCTACAGATGAAGCTGTATAATCTTTTAATTTTTGGAGAAGATAACTTCTACACAGCTGCACTACTGTAAGCTCAGAAGGAAAACTTTGCATTTTCTTACATGGCAGTGTAAAAAACAGCTTTCCTAAATATTTCTCCAGAGCAGTTGAAGATACAGCAACATTTTCTCACCAGTAACCTAAATATCCTAGCTGAGGGAGGAAAAGAGAAAACTTTTCTTTGGTCCTGTTCTTGTTTTAAGGACAATGTGTGTCCAGCTGAGTGAAAGAAAGCTGTAGTTATTTAATCCCCGAAGGTTTTAAGCCCCTCACTTTCTTCTTCAAGAATTTGAAAAAAAGGAAAAACTCCCAAGCCTTGGGAATTGAAATGAATTATAGTTCTACAACTGCTATCTGTTGTAGGATCCAGTCCTAGTCATTAATGTAAACTGAAATCCACTCCTGTGTTGCCTAATGCAATAATCAGTTGCTTGCACTTGGCAACTAGAAATTGCTATAATAAAAAGGTATCATGATGACATGAGATGCTTCATACTGAAGGGTTTTACAGTTACTACTCATTGGGATCAGCTTTCCTCCTCTTGCAAGGAGGAAGAGGAAGTGATGATAGAATGCTAACTGGCTGCTGGTTTTTGTGCTCTTCCACTGGTCAGCTGACAGGAGCTCTGTTTGCCTCATGGAGAGTGAGCAAGAACATGAGCAAAATGACTGTGAGTTTGAGAACAGGTATGTGAAACTGGTTTCTGTATGAAAATTCCCATAGGGATGCAAAGAGAAAGAAAGAGGAAAGAAAGAGGAAGAAAGAACAATTTCAGTTTTAGCTACAATTTTGGGAAGTCAAAGTAGATGCCACTTAAAATGAGAAAAAGTATGAAAATAATTTAGGCAAATACTGTCCATAGAGAGAATGAAACATCTCTAACTACAAGCTATTTGTGTGAAAAGTTCCAGACCAGCATTAGATAAAGAGAGATGGATGAGATTTCATCAGGAAGCAGTGAGGAGGTATTGGCAAGTAGAGGTATGTATACGCTCTCCCTTTTGATTTCTACCTTCTCAGCTAGCCTGCTGCCTTCAGGTGCAGTCTGGAACTATTATCAGTGTTGAATTAATTTTGCATACAAAGGAAGTCATGCTCACTATCTGAAGTTAGAGCAATATCAAGGCAGGATTTAGAAGAAGTAAATCTAAAGTCCCTCTTCTCCAAACAACCAGGCCCCATTATTTAATTTTAAAGGAAGTTAATACAATTGCCATCTCATAAGGCCATGAAGTCCAATCTTACATGTTCTTCATTCATCAAACTGCTTTGATGAGCTCAGCAAAACTTCTCTTTCTACTCAACCAAACCACTCTTCTGTGCTGGGACTCAGTTCAAACATTCTAATAGTCCTTAATTTAAATGAGAGGAAAATGCAAGTAAATCCCAGTGTTTTGAACCTTACAAAATGCTGGCATTTGCTAGTGATTTGCTAGATTTGAAGTCCATTCCTTCAGCATGCAGGATTTCCCCTCTCTGCATGGAAATCCTCCAAATCTCAAATCCAATATCCTACTGTTGGAAGAAATATCCACCTGGTTCAGTTCCAAATGGGGAGAAAGGCACTGGGAACGTGGAGGCTGATTGGAAAGATGGTCTAATGGAGCAGAACCGTCAAGCATCAGGACCTGGTGCAGCTGATCACATGGAGTGGAGAGTGAGGGTTATTTATACCCTCTCTTGGGCCTTGCCCTTGAGCTTCCTGTTCCTGTGCAAGAAATGTATTATAGTGGCTGTAGTCAGACTCTCATGGGGCCATGGGAGGTCATGTTTGTCTGAATCAAGTTTGGTTGAAGCCTGGAGGGTGATGCAATGTCTCCAGGTGATTTTTAAATGCAGTGAGCCCTGCTGCTAAATAATCCTATTATGTCTTGGAGCAGAGGTGGTATTCAGCTGGTTCTTATCGGTTTGGGCGAACTAGCAGCGGCAGCTGCTGGAGGCTCCGCCCACCCACCCCGACGTAATGTGCTACCTTCTGCACATGCACAGAAGGCAGTGCGTTTGTGCAGGTGGTGTGAGCACGCGTGTGAGTGTGTTCACATTTACGAACCAGTAGCAAAGGTAAGTGAATCCCACCACTGTCCTAGAGGTCATGTCTTAATCCCATTACCTGGAGTTTTTGTTTTGTAGATAGACTGGCCCAGTCCTTCTCAATGTGCTGAAGCACTGAGTTTCTGTCTCCCTTAAGGTTTCTATTTCTCTTTTAGGGAAAATATAATATTCTGCCTTTTTAATATTTCCTAAAATATTTCATTCTTCTAGGAGGGTTGGGTGCTAACTTTCTACACTTTCTTCATTGCAACCTTCCTTGCCGGCTACCCCATTGACCCAGTCAGCTTTCTTGCCTTCTCCTGCTTTCTAGGCCATCACCCAGAGGTGGTATTCAGCCAGTTCGCACCGATTCACCTGAACCGGTGGCAGAAATTTTGCCCTGTTCGGTGAACTGGTAGTGATGGCCGACTGGCCACACCCCTGAACTGATCCCTGTCGCTGGTTTCTCACCCCGCCCGCCCGGTCGCCGCTCACTCACCCCAATGCTTTGCATACTGGCTTGCAAGGCAACGGGATGTGCATGCGCGAAGAAAATGGCGACAGCAGCAGCTTTTTCGCCATCCGGAGGACTTTTCTGTCGCCTCTGCCAGCCGTTGCCTTTTTAACAGCTGGTTTGCAAAGCAGCTCTCAAAGAGGCAGAGGCTGGGAGGCCTACCTTTTCCTGAGGGCATGGATTGGTGAGGGGAGGCATGTGACAGTGGGCTTGAGTGACGTCAGGTTGGCCATGCCCTCAGTCACATGGCTCCCCCCACCTAGCCACACCCACCGAATCCCGCCACTGCCATCACCTGAACCACTATACCAAACTGGCTCTCTGAAGGGAGTTGGAATTCAACAGCTTTTGGAAGGTCATGCATTTTCCCTTCTTGATAGGTCAGATTCTCTTGTTCCTTTTGTTATAATCTAGTAATAAAATCCCATGACCCAAAAGTTTTTGCCTGATGGGAAAGCTAATTAATGTTAATCAAGAAAGTTACATGAACATTACAGAATTATATAATGTGGCAAGTCTGATTTTAGTCATTTGAAGGAACCTTCTTGGCATAAAAATAGATTCTAAATAGAAGTATGTGTGTCATGTAAGAGTCTGGATAGTTCATAAGGGATTGGAAATCATGTTTTTTTTTCTCCTTTTCAAACTTAATGTTTCTATAATTTCATATTTTCCTAATCTAAAATTTCCACAAACAGTATAACCTTAATGCAACTTACATTCTTTTTTGTAGTAGCAGAATTATTTGAATTATCAATCTTTCTGCTGCATCTAGCCGGTTTCTTTTTAAAAGACATTTCTCTTTAATGATTTTATTTCTTATCCAACCTAGAACTAAGGAGAATTTTTTCTGACAGTAAGAACAATTAATCAGTGGAACAGCTTGCCTCTGGAATTTGTGGGTGCTCCAGCACAGGTTTTTAAGAAGATATTGGACAATCATTCGTCTGAAATGCAATAGGGGTTTCTTGCTTAATCAGGAGGGTTGGACTAGAAGACCTCTAAGGTTCCTTCCAACTCTTGTTAACTCTATTCTGGTGTGCATTCCAAGATACCCTTGTGATTATGGAATTTATGGATGGGCAGAAAAAAAAGGAGCTGCATGCTACAACTCTCTTAATTTCTCGAGTATTTTTCAGGCAGTGTGGGTAAAATGGGTGACTCTGACGTTAAAAACAAGCCTTGGCCAGAAATCAAATTTCAAACCATTAGGCGGTTTATAAAATGAACGTACGATAATCTCAAATACGGACGACGATAAACGCACCCCGCCCCCTTGGTGCTTTTTTTTCACAACTTTTAACCCCGGAAGGAAAACTCCAACCACGCTCATTTGCTAAGTATCCTTCCGCCTTCACGCAAACATGCCTCCCCCTACTCTGCCCGCCTAAGTGTACTAATGAAGGTATGCAGCAGCCCGTTGCGCCTATACACCATTACGGCTCACGCCTCACGGACGCATGCGCACTCCGCGCGCTGAGATCATCGCTCCGGCCGTCCTTCAGGATTTCCCCCCTCCCTTATCGTTCTGATCGGATTCCGTCACCGTAGATAGGTTCGCTCGTTTTCCTTCCGTAAAAACTCTTTGACGTCGGGAATTCGGGGCTAGGAAATCTCCACGGAGAAAAAAAAAGCTCACGCGACCCTTGGGAAGCGGGGAAAATCGGAAAAAAACCCGCCCCTCTGCTGCCACCTAACGCTCGCCGGGAGACTTGCAACCGAGCCCTAGCCCGCGAGGGGCGAGCGCACTAAGCGAAGCCAGACCAGCACATGCGTGATGATCATTAGAAGCGCCAGGACTACGAAGCGCATGCTCACTTGAAGGTTGGTATTATTTGGGGGGGGGGGCACCCTGGTCCTATTGCGCATGCCCGCCACCGGTCCGGTCCGTCTCTCCAGCCAAACGCGAAGTGCGCCTGCGTAGCAGCGCTTCCATTCTTACCAAGCCCAAGCTGCAGTTTTCTCGGCAACTAACAGGGGCGGAGAAAAGCATCAACCATGCATTGCGGTGGCAGTAGCAGCAGCGGCGGCGGCGGGAGCAGCGCGGATTAAACACGTCTGTTGCTCCCGGTTCCGTCTGAATGTCTCTTCCAGGACGTGCTGGGCTCCAGATACCTTTGCACCCACCTCCAGTGTTAGCGCCGCCGCCACCACAGCCAGGTAGTCGACCGTCTTTCCCTCCCTTCCCGGCGCTTGCACTGTCATGTTGCATGGACTTTCTGCATGGGTGGGTGGAGGACTTGGGGGAGGGGGAATCGGCGGACGGTGGGGATGGGGGGGGGGTGGAGATCGAGGAGATGTGCATTGTTTGGATGTGAGTGTGTGCAAGGCTGGCGGGGCTGATGAAGCAGGGAGGAGGGGAGATCTGGTTTAGCTGAATACGGTGGAGCCAGGCAGGCAAGAAGTGCGGGCGATCGTCGCCTCTTGTCTCGCCGGCCTCCCTTCGTCTGGCGAAGGTCACCGTTTGGTACTTATTTTTTTATTTTGCTTCAGATGCGGGAGAGGGGAGAGAGATCGGAAGCGCTTGCAAGCACACACACACACACACACACACACACACACACACAAACAGAAAAATCACACACACACAATGGGCGGGCAGGGGCAGAAAAAAAAAACTCCTTTCAGAAAATGATCTGGGTAGGTGGGGGGATTTTCCTGCCGATCCTCCTTTCCTGGGGGGAATGATTTAAATGCGAGAACAAAGCCAAACCCCGTTCAGTCTCACTGCATATCTCCAGGCCGGCGGAAAGTGGGTTGGGTGACTGTTCCTTTCTCCTTTTTCTGTATATGTGTTTTTCCGTCCTCGATCTACATTGAGAGAGAGTGTGTGTTGCCGGAAAAGTGCAGCTTTTTGTTTTATCTCCGCCACTCCCTATTATAAATGTCTTTATATCGGAGATTCTGACGCTACGGCCATAATACAACTATATAAATTGTATTATTTCATTCTTCCTACCGGATCTCTTAAGTGATTTTCTTTCTTTCTTTCTTTTGGACATTCCGGGTTTTGATGTCCGTTTCCCTAACTCTAAAAGATGTTGTCGCGTTTCTGTAACATTTTCTTTAAAATGACCTCTTTTTGTGCATCTGTGTGTACACACTTAACCCGGATTTGTTATCTGGGTACAAAATGAAGCTGTGTGTGTGTGTGTGTGTGTATATGTGTGTGTGTGTGTGTGTGTGTGTGTGTGTGTATATATATAGTATTTCTTGGGCATTATTTCACTACACTTGGGTCTCAGAAGTTTAAATGATGTGAGGTTAGGAATAGTGCTTAAATATACTGAGATGCTGGAGGGAAACAATTTGTAAAGAATTTAGTTTGTGTTTGCCTAAATAATTTACTGATTGTTGGATTTGCACCATTTCTCTTAAACGTCAGTGGTATTATTTCATCTGCCCTTTCCAGATGATGAATTTATTTCGTAGTAAATGTCTCAAGTGCTATAGTTGATTATATGCCATCAAATCAGTGTTGATTTTTAGAGAACACACAGATAGATGATCTGTTCCCAACTGGGCCCTTCAAGTCTTCCAATACTTATCATTGCAATCAAGTTGATCCATTTTTTTGGTTGTCATTCTCATCTCTTTCCTTCTACCTTTCTCAGCATTCCAGATTTGTCAAAAGAGGCAGGTCTCCTCTCATCGAAAATACAATAATTTGAGTCTGATGCTTTGTGTCTTAAGTGAGATTTTTTTCTCTTGACCTGTTTGCTCTCTTGGCTATCCATGGTATTCTCTGGAATCTTCTCCAGTAGAGTTTGACAGCATCAACATTCTTTCCATCCTGCATCTTCAGAGTTGAACTTCTGCTTCCATAGAGTGTGACATGGAAAACCAATGCCTGCTCAATCCTAACCTTTGTAAATATATACACATTATGGCATCTGAATATCTTTCCATTGCTACCCTAACAAGTGCCAGTTTGCAGAGTATTTCTTGATTATTGGTTCCATTATTGTTTGTACATCCTCATAAAAGAAGTTAAGATCTCTGTAGGATCACTTTCAGTTTTAAGGGTGATTGGACTATCTGTGGTCATTAGCTTGGTCTTTAGAGTCCCATTCTTTTCATTGTGGCTTTGGCTTTTCTTACTATAATATTTTCATTTGTCAAAATAGCATTATTGCCATAACATAGCTTATTGATTTTTCTTCCTCCATTTTAAAAACATGCTCATCTTTAAATCCAGCCCCCTTCAATATATACTTAGCATACAGATTAAATCAATAGAGAGAATACATCCTCTGCTGATCTGGAACCACTCTGTTTTGCTATTTTCCATCTGGACCATGGCTTCCTGTCTTGTGTATAAATTTTGCAAAAAGACAAATGAAATTGTTTTGGGATTATTATTTTCTTAAGAACATTCTAAAATCCTTGTTGATATCTCTTGCTCTTCAGCCTTTTCTACAACCAGTTCAAACATCTGGCATGTATGTCTGTAAAACCTGCATCAGATATTCCTAAGTACTATTTTCCTAGTGTGTGAAATTAAGGATATCATACCATAGTTTTCACATTGTTTTGAATTTCTTTGATATTGTATGTAGATTGACGTCTTCCAATCATTCGTTACTGTGCAGTTCTCCAGATTTGCTGACATAATTAGGTTAGAATATTTATTGATTCTTTTGTTGCTTGCCATTTTTCTGTACGTTCCAATTTCTGTAAACTTTCAATTTGGTAATAACCTTCTGGTATTACAATTCTTATGTTTCTTATTTTTTAAATAATTGTATTTCTTAGAGAAATTTTCTACTATTTTACAGTCTTTTGGAACTTGTGTGTACTATATAGAATTTTAGTAGTCTCCTTCCATCTTTGTTTAGTCTTTGAATCAGTTCACTGATATCTTTTATGACATCAGTTCAAGGTTGACACCTCTTCCTCAATTCAAAAAAACTTTCCTTGTTTTTTTGGTTTCTGTTATCATCTTTGAGGTTTTTACAGAAGTCATTGTAATATTGCTTCTTGTCTCTTCTGTCAACTCCCTGTTATTGTTTCAAATTCCTTTCTGAGGTCTTCTTGGCTTTGGTTTTTCCTCTCTTGGTAATTTCTAGTTTTTGTTTCTTTTAATGGTGCCTTGGTTTTTGGGAGTCTAGATTCACAGTTAATCTGAGCTACTATGTTGGTCTCATTCCATAGTTTCTCTGATTCTCTATATATTAAATTCAGGACTTCGTAGCAATTGCTGATGTTCTCCTTGACAATGGTGCATATATGCTCAAGATCATATGATGGAAACTCATTGGTTTCCTTTTTTAACCTGGAACATGCACAGGAACAGTTTGTGATCTGTTCCGCAGTCATCACCTGACCATGTTTCTGACCCTCTAATTGAGCTCTTCTACCTTGTTGTATCAAAAATATAAGCAACTTGATTTCTGTGTACTCTGGTGATAACTATGTATATAGGCATTTTGATTTTCAGAAGGCTGTGAGCAACAAAGACATCATTGACAGATTGACAGTGATTGATACATTATTCTCATGCTTCACTTCTGTTTCTTAGACCATACAGTCAAACTACATTTTTCTTAATATTTTCAATTTTGAAATCTCAGCTTGCAACTATAGCCAATACATCTTGCTTGCATGTTCTCTCTATTTCAGATTGAACTTTCTTCTGCATCAGTGGTTGGAACATAAATTTGGATAGCCATTATACAGAAAAGTTGCCCATGAATCTAATTGATATTATTCAATCACTGATTGCATTGTCTTTGTCATCCCCCCCACTATGAAAGCAACATATTCATTGTTTTTTCACATCATCAGTATTAAACAGTATGGTTTTCTGATTAAAATTGTCCCATTCCAGCATTTCAATTCATCAATGCTTATGATATCAATGTTTAATTAAATATATAATATTTCACTATGTTGGGCTTTGCCCTGTTCATGCTTCTTATATACCATGTTCCCACTACATTTGTGTTTTTGCAGCTTCAGGTTTTCTTTCCCTGCATAGCAGTACCAGCAACTAGATATTCCAAGGATTTAATCCAGCCACATCATAAACATTGATGCTATGAAAGATCTTCAGCTCTATAGCATATTGATGGGCATCCAACCGGAGGGGCTAGCACTATACCATCAATCATTGTATCTTGCCTATAGTTTTCTTGATAAAACTTAGGAGTGCCTCCTTCTCCTGTGTAGTATAAAATGATACATTTGCTCTTGTTTTCCCCTCATCCTTCCCAGGAACAATAGTCTGCAATGATGAGGCAGCATAATCTGCAGTTGGGCAATTATAACACATCTCTGCATCAACAATTTTCAAGTAGTAGCTGTACATGAGGGATCTCTGATGATCTCTTATGTCTTCCAAGTATTTGTATTGTAACTCTCACATTCCTTTATCACTGAATATGTGGTCTGGTCTTCTGGGGATTCTAGTCTAAAAATCTGAAGGCATAAGATATCATAGTATCTAGCATGTCACTTTTTGAAATTTCTTACTTTTCATGTCTTCTTAAACCACATTATCTCAAAATGATGAAATTCATTATTTGTATGTTTCTTCAACAGCATTTATGTGAAGATGAAATTCATATCTTAGCTATCTTTCAAGACCAGAGCCTTCTAAATCATAAAAATCTAGTAAATTATAGCAAGAATGTATTTGAAAATAAATAATAAATTAAAATCAGCTATACATGTAACTTTGTCAGTAGTACATGACAAAAGTTATTTTATATGTTGTAGACATGTTTGAAGATTTATTTTTCTCATCAAAAAAGAGAGACATACCGTATTTTTTGGAGTATAAGACACACCTTTTCCCCTCAAAAAATAGGGTGAAAATCTGGGTGTGTCTTATACACTGAATACAGCATTTTTGGCCTACTGAAATCCTGCCCCCTTTGCAAAAATGGACGTGCAGACGGTTTGGGAGACTTGCAAAGTGCTCCTGAGGGCTGGGGAGGTCCTTTTTTCTCGTTTTTGCCCTGTCAGCCCCCAGGAGAACTCTACAAGCTTCCCAAAGCCTCTGCATGCCCTTTCTTTTTTGTGTTCAAAAAACGGCTCATTTTTGCCCCCCCTCCCAGTCCCCAGGATCACTCTTAAGAGCCTCCCAAAGCTCTGCATGCCCTTTTTTGTTGTTGCAAAAAACAAAGCATGCAAAGGGTTTGGGAGGACTGCAGAGTGCAAAAACTTTTTTAAAAAATTACCTCTTCAAAATTATGCTGCGTCTTATAGTCCGAAAAATATGGTAAGTCCTGCTGCCATATGTTTTTGAAAACCTTTTTTAAGTGATTGAATGATTGCTTCTTGGAAAAATGCTTTGATTTATTATTGAAATAATAGATGATGACACATACTTCAATTTAAATGAATGTTTTGATTTTTTAATACAATAATCACTTCATTATTTTTATCCTATATAGATATTCTACCTTTATGTTTTAGAAATATAAGCATGGACTGGATCCATACTTTAAATATGTATATTTAAAAGTGTTGCCTGATTAGCCATGACTAAATTAATGTTGATTGTAATAACCTACTGAATACAAGAGTGTCTGAATCTATTTTACAGTTTCCCCTCAGTAAGCCTTTCTCTGAATTCTAGAAGAAATCTATAGTTCTTCCTGCTTAAGATGGATCATCAATAGGATTGAGTTATGATTCTGTATTGTACTTTCACTTTTGCTAGTTTCATTCACATTGTTCCTGATAGTTGCTAGGCTCTGCAAAGAATAGAGATAAGGCATGTGTGGAAGGGTTTGTACCTTGATAGTGGAGGCTAAATTTTAAGACATAAAATATATAGTGCTGCTGGGAAGATGTCCTTTTGAAATTTAGGAAACAGGCTGTCATGTGTTTTGATTTTTGAGTGAAATGGATTAACTGTTTGATATGGCATAGTAGCTTCAATTCTGTATTTGGTTTTGTTGTTGTTGTTAGTTGCAAAGTAGTGTCCGACCCATCATGGACAACGTTCCTCCAGGCCTTTCTGTCCTCTACTATCCTCTGGAGTCCATTTAAGCTCATGGCTACTGCTTCAGTGACTCCATCCAGCCACCTCATTCTCTGTCATTCCATTCTTCTTTTGCTCTCAATCTTTCCCAGCATTAGGCTCTTCTCCAATGAGTCCTTCCTTCTCATTAGGTGGCCAAAGTCTTTTGAGTTTCATCTTCAGGATCTGGCTTTCTAACGAGCAGTCAGGGTTGATCTCCTCTAGGACTGACCGATTTGATCGTCTTGCAGTCCAAGTGACTCGCAGGAGTCTTCTCCAGCACCATAGTTCAAAGGGCTCAGTTCTTTGGCACTCAGCCTTCCTTATGGTCCAACTTTCACAGCCATACATTGCAACTGGAAAAACCATAGCCTTGACTATACACACTTTTGTTGGCAGGGTGATGCCTCTGCTTTTGCTATTTGGTTTAGAGAATGCTAAACAGAAAATATATATTTCACTGTCATTGAATCCATTTAGATAAATGCATTTTTAAAGATGTCATTCCTGAACACAATCCTCACTGGAAATGTTGCACTTAATGCCCCATCTCCCTCTTTACCAAGGTATAACAGATTAGGAAATGAAGGTTCAGTTGTTATGCAAAGTGTTACAGTGTTTTACAGGTACATATTAAAATGTATGTGTGTAGATTTTTGTTTTCTTTTTAGTTTTGTTAGTGATATAAATCACCTGAGTAAATAAAAATCAGTCTCGGGGAGTAGAATTGTGTAACTGTTCCATAAAGATTATTTGGTCTTCAGTCAGCAATGGTTAATTTCATTAATGATTGTCTGGAAAAAATTACATTTGAATTGTTTCCATAAGTGATTTAGCAAAACAACAACAAAAATACCTCCATTGATTTAGAGCATGCATGTTCTCGTGTGCACTGCTTGGAGACTCCATGCATGGCTTATAACTTCTGCCTATTAGATCTGAGACTGAGTTGAAATGTTTGGACACGCCTCCTTGGCTTGACTGGATCTCAGTTCTTAACTCAGTCTTAGCCCAACGAGATGTATTTCAACTCTTCTCCAGGATTAATAGACATCAGTTAGAACGTTCTGTTTTGGAGTCTTCAATCAGTCTGATTAAATTATCACCACCAGTTGAACCAAAGTTTTTATGTGCAATTACAGGGAAATTCTCAGGAAACTGATCAGTGACTGTGTATAACTTGCTTGCCTTGATATTGTGACAGAGGAGCATCTTGAGATCTAAATGGCAAGGACGCTTAATTATACAATGGAAAATAACAGTGATGAAACACATTGGCACAACACAACTACAGTAACTCAGTCTATCACCATTCTCAAGGACCATGGACTTACCCAGTGACAGGCAACTGATGAAATCTGAATCTGTTCTTGTTAAATACAGAGTAATTGTCCAAAGTAGCATTCCAGCTTCCTTTTGATTTGACAACTTCTCTCATTTCAAAATTCAGACAATATTAAAATGCATGGCAGCTTGATCAGGTTTGGAGCAAATAGAGGATCATTCAGGGTCAGAGGCAATGGGAATATTCATTGGGTAGAGGTGAAAACTGAAAATATATCATAAAAATCAAATGCCTGCAGCAGTCAGTGGCTGCTCTAGATTATCTCTAAGTCTCTGTTTTCAGAGGCTGGAAAGAAATGTTAACCTCAGGTTAACCCAATTTTTTAAAGCTTTGATACTTTGGATTTTTGGTGAAAGCATGATCTGACCCAGAAAGGAACAAGTGATTAGGTTTATATAACCCAAGAGGTATTTAACTAACTTAAAAAAAAATGATTGTAGCTGTACTGTGAACTTTATTATCCTTAATTTCCCAAAGATTCCTGATTCTGTTATACTTTTTCCTTGCTATTTCTTATGCCAGGAACTGGGTTGTGGAACATTTTAATGCAACCATTTACTTTTAGGTATGTCCTTAGAATGCTAGAGATTACATCTTCCATTATCTGCTCAGCTGAGAAGGATTGGTTTTTTTTTCCAAACTGGGAAAAGTGTCCTTTCTCATCATGTTTCAAAATGGGCCCACTGGAAGACTCATGCCTTATTCTGAAAGGTATCCTCCCCCCCTCCCCCAAGTTGCTGTGTACATCCTGTGAATCATATCTGTAATGTTATGACTGTTTATGAGCTGCAGCACCCAAATGCCACCGAAAACTCACTACTTTTCAATAGTCAAATATCCCAGCATTTGGGATATTTTGATTTTGCTGTGGGGCCCTAGGATGCTGCAATGTGCGGTTAGGGGACTGCGGGCTTAGAATATTATTTAAGATAAGCACTTGTAATCTGTAAATGATACTTTATAGATTAGCTGCTAAACCCTGGCACAACATGCAAACACTAATCCAGCCATTCTGTGTAGATTAGTAAATTCTTCCAGTTAACGAAATCTTGGTTTGGCATGCTCTGTGAGGTCCCCGTGGAAGTCACTGTCACATGGGATTGCTTTGAGGACCAAACTCCCTAGAATGAAGCATTCTGTAGGAAAGGGATTGTGAGACAGTTCCCAGAAATAAAGGAGATCAGAAAAGATAATCCCTTTTTCTCCTTCAGTGCTACAGGTTCTCATCTCCTACCAAATGGATGAGGCAACTGTAGTTGGCTGTAGACCCCCCCCCCAACCATCATTTATAATTTACTGTAACTAAAAGTGCATGCACTTGGAACAATGATCAGTTGTTCCTCTACTTACCCAAATTTGCTTAATCCCCTTCTTGTTTATTTTGTATGCCTAATCTCCTAGGGAATGAGACTAATGTAATAGTGATTTTAAGGGCCATATGCAAATCCTAGACAGTACCCTATAGCTATGTATGTACATAGTCAATGGAAAAGTAAAGATAGCTAATAATTGATTGAAAATATAATGAGCGGCTGCTAGGATATTTTTCTACAAATATTTGATAGTCCCCTCCCCCCACCCCCTTGCTATTCTGTGCTTCCGCAGTAAGAATTGGTTTCGGTTCAAAAGCTTGATGGTCCCCAGGAATCCAGAGATTAGTAAGAGAAATAGCATGGAATGATTGCGTGCATCGTCTAAAGAGGATGCCGTTATATTGGGTATATCTATGAAGAGTCTGGAACAATCCTGCACTCCACTGACACTCCTAAAATGAGGTTTACAACAGGAGAACTTTTATACATGCAACTTTAGGTGCATTGATTTTTCACATGAGCCATGTCCTTGTATTATTAAAGTCTTGGTTGATGTGGAATTTTGTGCCTATATAGCTGTATATGCAAAGACTTCTCTACTGACATAAATGATGTCATTTATGTGATTTTAGCAATAGAATGGATTTACTAGGTCCCTTACATGGCCAATATTTTAGATTTCATTATAATCAGATAGGAGGTAGTATGCTAAACAGTGGGTGAGTTTTCCTTGGGCTGTGGTGAGTAGCCAGAATACCACTTGGAATAGATAATTTCTATATGAGCTGTAGCAATCTGAGATACTGATCTTTGAATTTGAAAGGCTATTTCAGTTTCCAATGTTGGAGGTGACAATCAGGATAAAAAAAGAAATATATGTAAAACGAAGGTAGTTAACTTAAACCAGCCTTTCCCAATTTGTTGGCTGTTATATATGGTGCCACTACAATTTTTAGGATTATCTGCTCAAATGCACAGACCTCTCTCCACCCCCAATCTAAATGATTGCAGTTAATTAGCTTTTTAAGCTGTAGTTTGTGATTATTTCCCATTATTGTATTTTGGGAAGTTAGAAATGTTGTAATGTTAATGAAATTAAAATTGTCTGGCAAAATAGTACCCTTGAAAGCTATTATTTAACTACTTTTATTGAGCCAGACAGGGACGTGGTGGCTCAGTGGCTAAGACACTGAGTTTGTCAATCAGAAGGTCGGCAGTTCAGCGGTTCGAATCCTTGAGCTCCTGTTACTTGTCCCAGCTTCTGCCAACCTAGCAGTTTGAAAGCATGTAAAAATGCAAGTATAAAAATAGGGACCACTTTTGGTGGGAAGGTAACAGTGTTCCGTGCACCTCTGGTGTTTAGTCATGCCGGCCACATGACCACGGAGATGTCTTTGGACAGCGCTGTCTCTTTGGCTTAGAAACGGAGATGAGCACCATCCCCTAGAGCCGGAAGCGACTAGCACACATGTGCGGGGGTAACCTTTACCTTTTGAGCTAGACTGTCTGGGTAGTAAATCAAAAGACTATATTTTTTTCTTAGCAATATTAGCAAAATATCATGAACCTGTCTTGCTGTGTGAAATATATTTTAAATGCTTCTAATTAATAGATTTATACTGTGATTTTTCCTGACAGTTCAAGGCAAAGTACACTTAGAAATCAAACAGTCTCCACATTCCTGCTACTGTGATCCAGATTATTTGGAAAAACAATTAAATTGAGGAAGAAATTTGAAATCGCACCCATTAGTTGTTTTTGAATATGCAAGCTAGAAAAATGTAATCTTATTTGTAATAAGTAGCTGTGTTAACATAAACAAGGCAACATTGAAAAAAGATAATATGCCCATTCTTATTTAAAATATAATTGTTTTTATCTTTTGCTTTTGATATTCAAGAAAACCTAAATGTTGAGTTTGTTTTCAGTATTTTTTCCCCTTTTGCTGTGTTTCTGATATGTCATCTCAATAATTTGACATTAAAATCATTTGTGCCCTCTATTTTTAGTATCCTAATTCTGTTCCACTTTCATTTAGTAAATGTAATATAGCCATATTTTAGAAAGAAATAGAATGATCATGGGGGATGAATTAGTGGAATGCTGGAAATATATGGTATGCCCTAAAGGTTTATTTATGTATATATCTGTAGATTACTTCGGGTCAATCAATTCTAAGCAATGTAAAGGAGTACATTTTGAAAATTTACTGAAACATAATTAGCTGTCAAAGTTGTAATTTGAAATCTGTGACAGTAATACTCAAGAACATGATTAGAACTGGATTAGCATTTTACATGTTTTAGCTTTCCTTAGATATCAATCAACCCAGACTTTCCCCCCATAAAAGACACATTCTTTTAGTTAGACATAATGGTAAACCTACACAAGGTAATTTCGTTATATTTCTCCTTTTCACCACTTTTGGGAAAAGATCTGAATTATTCACCTAATTTTAAAAGGCTGGAACTTTCCAACATAGGCAACAAGTTTTTTTCATAATCTGTATGCTGAGCTTTTAAAAGTTGCTGCAAGTTTGTACCTGCTTACAGAAATTTAAGATCTATTAAGTTGATTGTCACTTAAATCTGTCTAGACTTGTTTAGGATTGTAGTAGTATTGGTGCAGAACAAACAATAGAGTCTATGTCCACTTATTACTTATTAAGACATTTATCATGATGTGAGGAGGTAGTTATTTACCTTTTCATTTTTAAGCAGACCAGGGAAACATATGAAGTTTAATTTCACCTAATAGAAGATGGCACATGAGGTGTGGGAGGCAGAATCTGTCTTGGTGCAAGTTTATTACCTTCCTAGTGGGGCTAATAAACTTGCACCAAAACAGATTCTGTGAAGCAATCAAATTTATTATCTATAAATTGGACATCCAGCATTTGCAGGTTGGCACTTCTTTTGCATGATGGTAGATCTATTACTTTAAAAATGGCATCTACAAAGACTATGATTTTCTCTTTGTTTGAGGTGCCTCTGACTTTTCCTCAAGAAGCTTAGAATGGCGTACAAGCACTCCTTGCGTCATTTCCCCCCATGCCAATAACTACATGATATATGTTGTTTGATTAGATATACGCCGCTGAGTGTGTATGACCGGGATTATTTACGTATTTATTTTTTAAAACCTTTATATAGTTGCCCAATGCCTAACCAACTCTGGGCGGCTCCCAATCAAAAGTTAAAACAACATATAAAATCATATTAAAACCATAAAGCTAAACAGATTAAAATATTAAAAACAACAAAGACCTGGCGCCAAATCAAACTTCTAGAATGTGCAATTATCCGATCTTATCCTAGTGCTTGTGGGAAAAGCCAGTCTTTAAAGCTTTACAGAAGGCTATAGTAGGATGGAGGCCGGCCAAACTTTAGGAGGCAGAGTGTTTCCAAAGGTTAGGGGCTGGCATGGAAAAGGCACCCTTTCCAGTTCACATCAGATGGCAATATTTAGGGAAGGGACAAGGAGCATACCCACCTTATCCAGGGTTGGGATTTGACCGGTTCAACGATCAACTGGGAGTGAACCGGTTCTCTCTGACAATCAGATGGGCCCACCTGCCCACAGCTGACTTGCGCAGCAGAGTGGATTGCAGTGCCTCAGCTGTGTTACTCTCCTGAAGAAACAAGGAAGTGAAGATTTCTTTAATCTGTGCACGGATACACAGCATGCGTCAGGCGCATGCATGCGCGATCACCAATCCGGTTGATAAACTGGCAGAAATCCGCCACTGACCTTATCTAACATAGTAGGACAAGTATATATCTTTAAGGAAAGGCAGTCCCATACATAATCCACACTGTGCCATGTAGGGGTTTAAAAATGATGACTAGCAACTTGAATTAAACTCAAAAAGAAACTGGAAGCCTGTAGGAGTAGGAGTGGCAGAACCTGGAGGCGGAGTTAAAAAAGGAATCGGCTTAGAATCCCTACAGAGCTATGAGAAAAGGCAGCCTCCCTTGAATTCTAGTGACCCTTCTCTAACTCCATGCAAGTGCTGATCATCAGTTGCGAAGATTCATGTGCATAAGCATGATTAGGAATAAATCAGTTTATTCATGCGTGGATCTGATCTTTCGCACTGACAAAACCAGTGCAGTTCATGCAATAAAGGTGGTACATGGGAAAACCTAGAGGTCCCCATTACTGTGTGCCCTTCTGCGTTCTGGACCAATTGGAAGTTTCTGGGTGATCTTCAACCCTCATATAGAGTGCAGTGCTATATCCAAATGGAACGTGACGAAGGCATGAGTGCATAGTTGAAGGTAAACTTTAGACCTGTTCTAGCACCATAACCACTCTTTTCAATGTGCTTTCACATTACTGCTGTGTTGAAATTCTATACAATTTGTATTAGCAGGAAACAATATTGGCATAATGCTTTGCTATCCCTATTTCTGATCCCTCACCTGCTTATATTATGTCTATTCTGGAAGGCTGCCAAATGATGGTGTTCCGATCAGGAAGCATGCCACTCATTACAGGCAAGATGGATTAGTTTCCCCTCCTTGCTTTACTGAGATTCCCTTTCATCATGTCACTGGCCAGCCAGGAATACTTCCTGCAGTAACAGCACCTTAGCAAAAATGTGTTGAGATTAATGAAATTTAATTATTCTGATTGTGCTTATCTAGACTGCTTTGCACGCTGCTCTTCTGCCTCCAATTCTGTGATATCACAAATTGAATAAAAGTGTAAGCAAGAAACATACAGGAATAATGAAAGAAGTTGAGTCCTTAGTAATGGTACAGAGCAGTACAATTTGAATTAGGCCCTCCCCTCCTCTTCCTGTTTACCTGCCCCTGTGAATGCCAGCCTCTTTTGCATGCATGCATGCATGCAAGCAAGCAGACACATACACATGTGTGATCAACGAATACCAGCCTCAGTATTTCTCTGTGTGATGTTGGTTTTGTGATTTCACAATTCCACTAGCTCAACTCTGCAGAGTGCTGCTTCCCTTTTCCATCCCAGCATAATACAGTACTAGGAACCTCTTTATTGGAGTGGTGGAAAACCTGGAGAGAAACTGGCTTGTCAAAGAAATGGTAATATACTTGATAGCTAATCTATATATACTGTATATAAAAGCAAAAGATCACTCATGCATCATTATGAAATCTCCAGAACCGTAAAGCCTACAGACTTGAAATTTCATGTTCCCCTTGGCTTCTATGTGCTCGCTGAGAAACGTCAATGACCATCAGATCATTAGTATTTTTTATATTATTATAAACACACCCTGATGCTAAGGAGTTAGACATTCTACTCTCCCTCCCCACCTGAAAAGAACTCTGTTCAAACAGCCGCGTGGGCGTGTCCAGGGTGTGACTTACCTGGCCTGTGGGCTGGAAGTTTAGACATTCTACTCCCCCCTCCCCGTCTGAAAAACGCTCTGATGTTAAGCAGGTAGACTGAGGGAGAAAAGGGGATAAGATAGGAGAGGCCTCTGTGGGGCAAACATGAGGGAGAGAAGGGGATAGGAGAGGATCAATGGGGCTAGCCTGAGGGAGAGAAGGGGGAGAGGAGAGGCTTCTATGGGGCTAGCCTGAGGGAGAGAAGGGGGAGAGGAGAGGCTTCTATGGGGCAAACCTGAAGGAGAAAAGGGGAGAGGAGAGGCGGATTGTAACTACTCATTAATTTTCAAGCTGTGTTGATTTATCAAGCACGGGTATCCAGCTAATGCTGATATAAATCTCCTTTGATCAGGTCGAAGTGATTGGTTGTTGAGCAGAGCAAAGATCTGTTAGCAAATGGGAGTTGCTTCTGCACTTCTGAGGATTTCCTCTGCTGGTTCATCTTTACAAAAAATGTAATTGTTTGGGTAAGGTGACCAGATTTTCAGATTGGTAAAGAGGGACACCATTGACCGGGGGTGGGGGCTTGATTAAAAATTTTATATTTTGTCAAAAGGTCACAAAAGACGATTACATGACCCCAGGACACTGAAAGCATCATAAATATGAATCTGTTGCCAAACATCAAAATTTTGATCGCGTGACCATGAGGATGCTGCAACGGTTGCTAAGTGTGAAAAATGGTTGCTAAGTGTGAAAAATGGTCATCAGTCACTTTTTTCAATGCCATTGTAACTTTGGTCACTAAATGAACTGTTTGAAAGCTAAGGCTAGCTTGCATTATAATGCCTTAAGCTAGCTTACATTTTCCAAAGAGAAAAGCTAAACTCCTAAACACACAAGGAATTTGTCTTTGGTGAATATGCTCTCAGTGTACATAAAGAAAAATAAAATAGAATACATTCATCAAGAATCATAAGCTACAACACTTAGTGATAGTCACTAAAGCCTGGAGGATTGTTCCCTCTGTGCTTCTTTAAAACAGTATATGTTAGAATAGAATAACAGAGTTGGAAGGCACCTTGGAGATCTTCTAGCCTAACCCCCTCCTTAGGAAGGAAACCCTACCACCATTTCAGAAAAACGGTTATCCAACATCTTTTTAAAAACTTACAGTGTTAGAACATTCACAACTTTTCTCCTTGATTAGTTTCCACCCATTGCTTTTTGTTCTACCCTCATGTGCCTTGGAGAATAGTTTGACTCCCTCTTCTTTATGGCAACCCCTGAGATATTGGAACACTGCTATCATGTCTCTCCTAGTCCTTCTTTTCATTAAACTAGACATACCTAGTTCCAGAAACAGTTCCTCATATGTTTTGGCCTCCAGTCCCCTAATCATCTTTGTTGCTCTTCTGACTTGTGACTGTTTTTCTCCTTTATGACTACTGCACCATCCTCATGGCCACATGATCAAAATTTGCTTGGCACCTGGCATGTATTCATGATAGTTGCAGTATCCAGAATTATGCGATCACCATTTGTCACTTTCCCAGCTGGTTTCCAACAAGCAAAGTGACCAGGAAAAGCCAAACTTGCTTAATGACTGCATGGTTCACTTAACAATTGCAATGACTCACTTAACAACTGTGGAAAGAAAGGTCATGAAATGAGGAACCATCTTGCTTCGCAATGGAAATTTTAGGGCCAATTGTGGTTGTAAATCGAGGTCTAGCTGTACAGTATATGGAAATAATCCCAGTCCCTTAAAATTGAAGTGTGCTTGCCTTGCATTCTAAACAACAAAATATCCAACCATTTTTTTCTTAAATATTTTAAACAAATGTTGTACAAAATCTCCCAATGCAATAAGCTTAACACTGTATCCTGAAGTGTTGGAATATAAAAACTGTCTCATTCACATAGTATGTGAAAATAGCAATGAATTTAAATGTATGAATTTAAAACTAAGTTTGGAGCTATTGTTTATTAGCCAATTTTGCACTCTACTTTATACAAATGCTTACGTATCAGAAAACACCCATGTTCTCCTAGGCACTGCTTGGAGTGTCCAAGCACGGGTTAACTTCAGCTTGCTGCCCAAGGAACTGAGTTTAAGTTTGATTGTAGCTCCACCTCTTGGTTGCCTCAGAGGCTCAGTTTCAAAAAACTCAGTCGCTCAGGACGTCTTTTCTGGGGCTCCAGTCCTTGTGCAGCAAGCTGGACCCCAATTTATAGCTTACTAGTGATATTGTAGCTTCCTTAGTTTAGGACAGTTAGTTTAGGTTGCAGATAGTGTCTTTTTGCAATTCTGCCTTTCTGTTAACTCCGTCTGCCTCACATCGCGCAGACAGGCTCCCTGGAGGGCTGGCAGCCCAGACATCATGTTGGGCTGCTCCTAAAGTCAGGATCCCACCAGCAGCAACGTTTCAGTGAGTACTGGGGAGGTAGCCAGAGCCCCCCTGAGCCCCTGACAGGAGCGTTAGGCTCCGTGCAAGCCCGACGACGCTCCAGGCGCGCGGCATGAACGTCTGCCATTTTAAAAAGACCGTTTTGGCGTGCTTTCGCTTTCAGGCTCCAGCCTTTTCCGCGCAGCCTGTCTCACCCAGCGGATCGCCGCGGAGGGCCGCCATAAGCCAGGAGCCTCGCGTTGGGTGGCCAAGCAGGCTCTTGCCCTCCTTCTCCTTAAGCGGCTGCGGGGAACCTGGGCCTAATCAGCCTGCCTACCTGCCATCAGCGTGGATCCGCCGGCGCAAGGCTGTCCCTTCCAGCCAGCTCCAGCCTCCCTCTCCTCTCTTCAACCGGCTAGGCCTCAGAGTCCCTCAAAGGCCCAACACGTGGATCAGGTTCTGCCCTACCTCAGGCCTGGTCTACTGCCACTGCTAGAATGGAGAAGCAACTCAGCCCTCACAGCGTGGAAGAGAGGCAAGGGGAAAAGACCGGGCCCACTCCTGCAGCAAATGCAGCAGGCCCAATCCATCGGCCAAGGGAGTTGGGGGGGTTGTTTCCCCAAGGGAGAATCAGCCAAAGGCAGGCATGGCCTCCAAGGCTGAGAAAAAGATGGCGCAGCGCTGCCAGAAGGCCCTGGAAAAACAGTTCCAGAAGGCCCAGGCCGCACAGCGCAAGAATCCTGTGGAGTCCTCCCCAAGTGAGATTGGGGGTGGGTCTCCCAGAGGTGAATCCCAGCGAGGGGAATCTCCCTTAGGCCCAGGCAGTGAGGACTTTGGGTTCTCCCCCAACCTCCATAGGGCATCCTTGGGATCTCCTACCCATTCCATGGCTGTAGACTCCCTGGCAGACTTGGATTCAGGGGCTGAGGAAGAATCCTTAGCTCCCTCAGAATTGGAGCCCCCTCCCCCTCAGGGTCAGGAGTCCATTTTATCTAGGGCCATGGAGGAGGTTGTGGCCCGTGCCATATCCAAAGGCATTTCCGATGGCATGGTACAGTTAGCGGCCAAGTTGCCCTCTGTGGCGCCCAAGCCAGCTGTCAGCCAGGCCAAGGTCCCCAAAGCTCCTGAAGCTAGGGCACTGTCTCCCACCCCAACAGGGCTTAGTGAGGTGTCGGACCTAGAGGAGCCTGAGATAGAGGTCCCGGTTCTATCTGACGATGAGAACCCCTCCCCTGAACAGGCCACAGGCTCAGGGCTGTTTAATCCCACCATGTTTAGGGCCCTTCTTACCAAGGCCCGGGCAGCGGGGCCCCAGATGGGTCTTCCGGCCCCCAAGGCCAAGCCTCCGTCTGACCCAGTCACGGGAGTAACCATAGGCCCTCAGGATTCCGGGGCAGGCCTATTTAAAGATGTGCACCCTTGAATCTGGTTCCAGCCCCTCAATTATTTATACATATCATCCAATGGCAATGGGCCCAGCTGGGGACAATGGCCAACCCAAGTGGGATGGACAGGAAACTGTTCACCATGGAGGCCCCACTGGAGGAGCTCCTAAAGCTTCCCCAAGTGGACGATCCTATCATGTCCCTTACCTCCCCTTCCCTTCCCGCGGAGTTGCTGGAAGGGCTTAAGGCGGAGGACAAGAGGGCGGAGTCCGCAGCCCTTAAGACTCACCAGGCTACCGCCTGGGCCATGCGCGCTTCCACTAGCTCCTCTTATTTTGGCAGGGCAGCCCTCTTCTGGCTCCGCAAATTGCGGACTGGACTTCTGGCAGGGAATTCCAGAACCAAGCAAGACATCACAAAGATTATTGCTGCCGTGGAGTACTCAGCCGATGCATCCCTTGCGGCCACGAAATTTTCCTCCAGTGCTCTGGCCTCGAATGTCACCTCGAGGCATATGCTGTGGCTTCGCCACTGGCAGGCTGACATAAAGGCGAAATGGAAGGTGGCTTCCGCTCCCTTCAAGGGGGGTAAGCTTTCTGGGGAGGCCTTGGATCCATTTCTAACTGAGAACAAAGACAAGCGTAAAGTGCTCCCCCCGGTCACTAAGAAACAGGAACGGAAGGGCCAGCTCTTCCGTAAAAATTCCTTTCGGAATAACTAGCCCTCCACTTCCTCAGGCGGTCCCAGTCGCGCCTATGGTGCCCCTCAGGATCACTCCCAGGATAGGTCCTCGTTTAGGGACAGAGGGAAGCAGCAGGGTTTCCGCAAGCCTTTCTGAGGGGGCTATTCCAACAAGCCCTTTAGAAAATCCAATTGACCGTAACAGGACTCCCCCCATAGGCAGCCGCCTCCAGCTCTATGTCGCCCAGTGGGAGGAAGCCACGGGTTGACCCTGGAGTTCCTGTCCTTTCCCCCGAGAACCTTCCTCCGTTGCCCTGTCCCCAGGTCCGCCCACAAGCTCCAACTCATGAGGGCGGAGATAGAACACCTACTGGAGATAGCAGCCATAGAGGAGGTCCCAAGGGGTCAAGAAGGCAGGGGGTTCTATTCCATCCTCTTCCTGGTCCCCAAGTTATCGGGGGTGGTGAGGGCGATCCTGGACCTCAAGAAGCTGAACAAACGACTTCCGCTGGGAGGGGCTTGCTGATGGGAGCTGGTCGTTACCGCTCCGGAATCCTGGTCGCCTTATCTGTCGGATGAGCAATCCATCAGCCATCTGACAGCTTGTTTACCTTTTTCTTCGGGCCAAGAAGATAAGGTGAGCCATTGTGCCGGGCAACGTACCAACCAACTCACGCAGTTGGTTTCTGGGAGGGGGGGAAGGCCAGCCGAGGGCAGAATTGTCTCCATGTCAGGAATTCCTGCTGCGATTTGCAGTGCAAAGCAAACCCTCCCTCAGAACAAAATTTGATTTACTGAATCCAACACGAGCGGACCCTGCACACGTGAACTTTTAATTGTTTGTATTAATCCTTAGCTTCATTATTACAAGAATTCCTTCTGATAACTTACTTGCTAAAGAGACATTCAAAATGGCACCGAGCAGCTTCGTAACACTGTTCGTGCTTTGAATTTCTACGGAGTTTAAAACTTCAAAGGAAAGGAGTGATTTAATACTAAATTAAATAGTAACAGCTGCACAATCGGCCAGCAGAGACTTATTAATTGGCTGAAGAAGATTAAAACTTGGAATGGCTCCTAAGCAAAACCCTACTCAAAAGGTTCCCCCACCCCGGCTCCAAAAAGTGCTGGCAGCTCGCCCGCCCCTGGCACAAAACTGTAATCATTGCTTCCCCCCCTCCACAGGGGAGCCATTAACTAAAGAATTTTTTCAGAAGGAATTGGGTGAAGCATTTAAAAATCATGCAGTTACGATGGAAACAAAATTTAAGGAAGAGATATCCGTTGCTCATAAAGAACTGTCTGATAAACTTGAGACCCAGGTTCAGAAGATCAGGGATGATATGTTGGGGGTTAATTCATTAACAGAATATGTTTCGGGAATTGAAGACAGATTAGAAGATCTTAATGATGCCAATATTAATTTGGTATCGAAAATGGATGTGGCGCAATAAAAAGTCAAAAATGCTGAAAAAGAAATTATTATGTTACAGTATAGACAAATGGAACTTGCACTAAGAGGTTTGCGTGAAAACAATCAGGAAAACTTGAAACAGATTCATTCAGAAGCTTTCGATAGCCTGATGGGAAGGCCAGGGGGAAATTTTGATTGGCAAATTGATAAGGTTTATTGCACTAACTCCTGGCTGGCGAGGCAGAAGCAGCTTCCACGGGACATTGTGATTTATTTTACTACAAGAGACATGAGGAATATGATATTGCAAGAATCCTATAAAACCAAGCTTCAAATTGGGGGTCAGGAAGTGACTGTTCTGAAAGAGATAGCATCTCAAATGCTAAGATCCAGGAAAGACTATCCCTTTTTAGTCGACAAGCTTAAAAAATCATCAGCTACAGTTCAGATGGGATGCACCAGCTGGCCTAGCACTCATTTTCGAGGGGCAAAGATACCGTCTTAATTCAGTGTGGAAAGCTGGAGATTTTTACCATAATATTTTGAAGGCCGGACATCCCGCCCCACCTGGACCTAGAGAAAGAGAACAAGAAGGACAAGATAGACAGCAAACTACACAATTATCAACAAGGATGGATCATCTCTCTCTCTCAGAAGTACAAGGAGCCATGGAACAAAGACAAAACCGTGTGATTACCAGACGAATGGATCAACAATTAAAAAAAAACAACAATTACAACAAACACCTGTCACCGGCCAAGATGCTACAGTTACCAGCTTAGAAGCAGTGGGAGGAGCCAGACCCAAGCTTAAACTCCAGGAGGTTCAGATGGCTCTAAAAAAGCTTCACGGAGCCAGAGATGACAACTAAGTTTCTAACATGGAACGTCAACGGATTAAAAACTCAGAAAAAAAAGAAAATATATAATTATCTTAAACAGTTCAAGAATGATATAATTTGTTTGCAAGAAACTCATATTAGATCAATTGATCAAAAATATCTGATTAATACAAGATTTGGACAACACTTTATAGCTTCTGCTATGGAGAAGAAAAATGGTAGAGTTATATACTTAAGAAAGGACATGAAAGCTGAATTAATCGAAGCAGATCCCCACGGAAGATATATTGCAATAGACTTGGTATTAGAAGGGAAAAGGACATTGCTACTGGGAATATATGCTCCCAATCAACAACAAGATGGATTTTATAGAAAACTTCATGCCAAATTAGTACAGTGGGATTATAGGTCTTGCATACTATTGGGTGACTGGAACGGTGTTATGGACACTAAGAAAGATAAGAAGGCTTCTCGCCCAAATACTCAAATCCGAGCAAAACTACCTAAGTCCTTTTTCGATATGATGGATGATTTCGAACTGAGAGATATCTGGCGAGAAAGAAATGCAGAAGAATATGATTTTACTTTCTTTTCTGATAGACATCAATCCCTTTCCAGAATTGATTTCATACTAATTACCAATGACTTGCTTTCTAGGTGAAGAAGACAAAGATTTGTGCCAGAGTCTTATCAGATCATAATCCAGTTTGGATGGAGTTGGGAGGGGTGACACAAGCAAGAAGGTCCTGGAGACTGAATGAAAATTTATTCAGATATGAGAAATATATTAATGAATGTAAAAAATTGTTAACAGAATACTTTGTTTTTAATATGAATAAGGGCACATCTATGGAAATTATATGGGATGCAAGTAAAGCGTATATGAAGGAGCTTTGATAAACCTAAATAGATTACATAGACGTAAACAAGGGGGAAAGCGAACAGAACTGGAAGATGAAATTAGGAAGAAAGAGCAAAAGTTAACTTTAAAACCAGGAGATATAAAGATTAAAGAAGCAATTACCTTATTAAAAGACCAATTTAATATGTTGATCTCAGACCAGGTAGCCACTAGTCTGTTATATGCAAAACATAATACTTTTTGGAATGCAAATAAATCTGGCAGATGGTTAGTATATCAGATTAGGAAAAAACAAAAATCTCGTAACATAGCTAAATTGCACTATAGAGGGAAAGAAGTGTTTCAACAGGGGGAGATTCAAAAGGTCTTCCGTGAATTTTTTACAGAGCTGTACAAGGGTGACAAAATTAATGGTCTAGATATAGAGAGATACTTGGACAAAGAAAAAATACCCATAGTTAAAGAAGAGCAGAGGCAAAGATTGAATCAACCAATAACTTTGGGGAAAATTTTAAAGGTAATTAAGCAGTTAAAGGCAGGGAAGGCACCTGGTACAGATGGCTTGACAGCGGCTTACTATAAAAATCTACAATTAGAAATGGTAGAACCTCTTAAGGAATTATTTAATAAGATTCAAACGGAAGGTAAGGTACCCCCATTTTGGAAGACAGCTTTTATATCCCTGATACCCAAAGAAGACCAAGATATTACCCAACCAAAAAACTATAGACCTATCTCACTACTTAATGTAGATTATAAAATTTTTACTAAAATACTAGCAAATAGGTTAATGTTGGTTATTCAACAATTGATTCATAATGATCAAACAGGTTTTATTCAAGGGAGACAAATGAGAAGTAACGTTAGATTAATTGTTAATGCACTAGAATATTTGGGAAAGAATAACCAAATTCCTGCCGCGTTCATATTTCTGGATGCTGAGAAAGCCTTTGATCGAGTTAATTGGCAATTCCTGTTGAAAACACTGCAAAAAATGCAAATAGGAGAACGTTTCTTACAATCAATTAAAGCAATATATCAACAGCAAACGGCTCAAATTACAGTTAATGGAAGTTTAACAGATTCTTTTCAAATTGAAAAAAGCTACAAGACAGGGTTGTCCCTTGTCTCCATTACTGTTTATTATAACTTTGGAAATATTGATAAACAAAATACGGGGCTTGGAGGGCCTAAGGGGAATTAAGATTAGGCAGCAAGAATATAGAGTGCGTGCTTTTGCGGATGATTTGGTTATAATATTAACCCAACCGCCAGAATCTAGTATGATCTTAATGAATATGATTAGCCAATATGGTCAAGTGTCAGGATTTAAAACAAATCTAGGGAAAACAAAAATACTAGCTATAAATATGAATACTAAACAAAAGGAAGAACTAGAAGGAATGATAGGATGCGAAATAGTTAAGAAGGTCAAATATTTAGGGGTTCATATTTCAACCTCAAATGGGAAATTATATAAGTATAATTATGAACCACTTTGGCATAGTTACAGACAGAGATGAAAAAATGTTACATTTATCTTTGCTGGGAAGAATAGCAGCAGTGAAAATGAATATTTTACCTAAATTTTTATTTCTTTTCCAAATGCTACCTATACTTAAAAAAGCTGTGAACCTGTTAGAATGGCAGAAGGGTATTAATAAATTTGTATGGGCAGGAAAGAAGCCGAGAGTAAAACTAAAAATAATGCAAGATGTGCGTGAGAGGGGAGGTTTGAAATTACCCAACCTAAAATTATATTATGATGCAGTAGCATTATCTGTAATTAGTGATTGGATTGATTTAATAAATGATAGGATACTTAATATCGAGGGGTATGATCTGGTATATGGCTGGCATGATTACCTGTTATATAACAAAAAAGTGGACAAGAATTTTAAAAGTCATATCTTAAGGAATGCTTTACTGCCGGTTTGGAAAAAATATCAATACAAATTAAATGATAAGATACCCATGTGGGCAATTCCTAGACATGCAATAGAAAATATGAACATAGCACAAAAACAGGATATAATTACTTACAGACAGCTTCTTACCCTAGAAAGGGGTGTATTACAACTAAAATCCTTAGATGTATTAAAAGAGGAAAAGGTAATTCAAACATGGTTCCAGTATGGACAGCTACAGACCAGGTGAAAAACAGATCAAAAAATTGGTTTCATGCAAGTCGAGGATAACTTATTTAAACAAATAAGAGATCAAAGTTTAATGCATATAAAGAGAATATACAATGTATTAGTACAGATGGATTCCGAAACAGAATTAGTTAAAGACTGTATGATAAAGTGGGCTCAAAATATTGAAGAACCAATAATGTTGGATATATGGGAAAGGATCTGGGTAAGAAATGTAAAATTTACACAAGCCCAAAACTTGAGAGAAAACTTTTATAAGATGTTTTATAGATGGCATTTGGATCCTAAAAAGTTGGCTTCTATGTATCCGAATTTACAATCCAAATGTTAGAGATGTGATTCTCTCGATGCTACATATTTTCATATATGGTGGACTTGCAAAAAGGTTAAGGCATTTTGGATAAAAATATATGGTGGATTATGCAAAATGTTCTTAAGGATAAAGTTTACTCCTCAGTTATTTTTGTTAGGTATAATTACTGATTGTACAGCTGTAGAGATTAATTTGACATTCACCAAGCTGCTGGCCGCTGTGGCTGCATGGCTCCGGTCTCTTCCCGTGAGATTGGAATGCTACCTGGACGACATCCTTATCCACTCGTCGTCCAGGGGGTAAGCCCACGCAGACCTGACAACCACCATCAAGGTCCTGCAGCTTCATGAGTTCTCAGTCAACCTGGCCAAGATCCACCTGAACCCGACCTGCAGGATCCAGCACCTCGGGACGATCATTGACTCCGAGACCTGCCAAGTCTTTCTCACCCAGGAAAGAGTAGACAGCATCTGGACCCTGGTGAGGAGCATCCGCTCAACTGGGTCTGCATCGGTCCTCTCTCTCTCGCAGCTGATGGGGAAGCTGGTATCGTGCATATCGGTGGTTCCGTGGGCGTGGTTGCACACGCGGGAACTGCAGTGGTTCCTCCTCCCTCTCCAAAGGAGGAAAGCCAGCAACTCCAGGCATATAATCCGATCCCCCCGAAGATCCTCCGGTCCCTCCAATGGTGGTTGTCGGATGCCCTCCTCAAGGGCAGTCACTTCAGGGAGCCGGAGCGACTGATCATCACCACAGACGCCGGCCTCTTCGGCTGGGGCGCTCATCTAGGGACATCTGTGGTCCAGGATAGGTGGTCGCAGGCGGAGCTCGCCCACAACATCAACTGGCTGGCGTTCCGGGCCGCAAAACTCGCCCTGCGTCACTTCCTCGATCAGGTCATGGGCTGCGATGTACTGATTCTGACGGACAACATCGCCGCCAAAGCCGACATCAACCACTAGGGCGTCACGCGGTCCCTGGCCCTGATGTCGGAAGCAGAGGCCCTGGGTTGCTGGGCGGAGAGACATCTGGCATCAATTCGAGTACCACATCTTCGGCGTGGACAATGTGATGGCGGACTGGCTCAGCAGGACCACCATCCAGAACTCGGACTGGAGGCTGCACCCGAGACTGTTCTGCCAGCTGTCCCAGAGGTTCGGCCACCCGGTGGTCAACCTGTTCGCCTCGCTAGCCAACACCCACCTTCCCAGGTACTTCACCCGGTTCCACTGCCCCGGGGCGGAGGGCACAGATGCCTTAAGGTCCCGCTGGCCTCCTCTTCCTCTAATTCCACATGTCATCTGGAAGATTCTGGAGGAGGGGGCGGAGGTGCTTCTGGTAGCTCCTCACTGGCCGAGGAGGACTTGGTTTGACGACCTGGTCAGCCTGTTGGTGTCCCGGCCGTGGTGCATACCTCAGGAGCAAATCTCCCTCATCCAGGGGGCCGTCCAACATCCGGAGCCCCAGTGGCTGCAGTTGGCGGTCTGGCACTTGAGGGGGACCTCCTGAGGCTTCATCGCTTTTCCGACAGAGTCATCCAGACGATTCAGGCCTCTAGACGACCTTCCACCGTCAGAATCTACAAGGCAACTTGGTTGGCCTTCTCCCATTGGTGCCTCACCCTTAAAGTTATGGCATCCTCCGCGACCATCCTGCAGGTCCTTGACTTTATGCAGGACGGTTTGGACAAAGGGCTGGTACCAAACACTCTCCGTAGACAGGTGGCTGCCCTGAGCACCATTCTGTCTTCTGACACTCAGCTACCGCTTTCCAAGCATCCTCAAGTGAAGGGTTTTCTGAAGGGTGCGTCCAACCTCTGTCCGCCACCCATTCATATGTACCCCATCTGGGACTTGACTGTCGTTCTGCAGGCGCTTGCCGCGCCATCATTCAAACCTTTACGGACGGTGGGCCTACGCCACCTTACACTTAAGACTGCCTTTCTGGTCGCCATCACCTCAGCCCGCAGGATATCGGAGTTGGCTGCCTTGTCTGTTAGAGGCGACCTCTGCATCTTCCACTCCGATAGGGTCATCTTAAGACTGGATCCTGCCTTCGTTCCGAAGATTAACACCGTCTTCCACAGGGCGCAGGAGGTGATACTTCCGGACTTTTGTCCTCACCCAGGCAACAGAGAGAAGTGACATGGCACAAGTTGGACGTGCGGCGGGCAGTGCGCATCTACATCAAGCGGACCGCTCCTTTCCGTAAGTCGGAAGCCTTATTTGTGTCTTTCCAGCCAGCTTCTATGGGGAAGAAAGTCACGTCCTCTACCATCGGACGCTGGCTCAGAGCGAGCATCAAGATGTCTTACGAGACTCAGGCCAGACCGGTTCCTCCGCATATCACAGCACGCTCTACGAGGAGCGCAGCGACTTCGGCCACCTGGGCTACTCAAGCTCCAATTGAAGAAATTTGCCGTGCTGTGACATGGTCTGGTCCGTCTCCATTCATCCGTAACTACAGACTTGATACTTTTGCCTCCGCTGAGACGTCGTTTGGGAGGAGAGTTTTACAGATAGTCGTTGCAAGCACCGCGGCCCCGGACAATTTTTCTTCCCTCCCGACTCCGACATAGCTTTGGCATGTCCCGTGCTTGGACAATCCAAGCAGCGCCTAGGAGAAAGACCATTGGCTTACCTGAATGTCGTTCTCTCGGCCCTGCGGAGTGTCCAAACCCACCCTTGTGGTGGGGCCACGAGGTGTGTTGTTAGCACCTTCATGTCTTGGACTTGGACTCTGACTGGTTCGAGTCATGGACTATTGGTCTTCTTCATTTTTTGAAACTGAGCCTCTGAGGCAACCAAGAGGCGGAGCTACAATCAAACTTAAACTCAGTTCCTTGGGCAGCAAGCTGAAGTCAACCCGTGCTTGGACATTCCGCAGTGCTGAGAGAATGACCATTCAGGTAAGCCAATGGTCTTTCTTCTATTCTAGACACCTGTAATGACCCCAAAGGATAGCTATTTGTCTAAGACCTTCTATAACAAATTCATGGCTTTATACAGAGATACAGTAATATCAACACCCAACTCTGCTCCCTGGGTAGTTTCAGATAACTGCTATTTGAGGAGAAGTTTTAGAAGTTACTTGCAATCTTGTGGCGAGTTTTCTGTTTAATCTGCTAGTTTTGCAAAAGGAGAAACTACACAGCCATAAAAATAATTCCTGTTGCTCAATGCAGCTGTGCTGAGCTGCTTTCTTGGCACGATTTGGAAGATATTTGGTCACAGTAGATCAAATATGGATAAGAGAGCCAGTTTGCCTAGTAGTGGTTCAGGCACCAGACAAGAAATCAGGAGTTTCTAGTCCCATTTTAGGCATGAAAACCTGCTTGGATGAAATGAGGCCAGTCACTCTTTTTTCCCTTCTTTCCTTCCTTCTTCCTTTCCTTCCTTCCTTCCTTCCTTCCTTCCTTCCTCCCTCCCTCCCTCCCTCCCTCCCTTCCTTCCTTCCTTCTTTTCCTTCCTTCTTTCCTTCCCTCTTTCTTTCCTTTCCTCTTTCTTTCCTTTCCTTCTTTCCTTCCTTCTTTCCTTCCTTCTTTCCTTCCTTCTTTCCTTCCTTCCCTAACTTTCTTCCCCCCTCCCTTTCTCTGTTGTGGGGAATCGGAAGGAGCATTAGATCTGCTCACCGCCTTAAATGTGGGATTTTTTTTTAATGGCTTTTTAAAAAGTGATTTCAGCTGGGATGCCTTTAGTACTCGCCCCATCCATCCTCCCATACTCCTTCCAAAAAGTTGATTTAAAAAGCCAGCGATCCGCGCCCGCTTCTCCAGCGTTCCTGATTTAGGGGCAGAGTCCGAGACAGGTGCCTGGATGTGCTCTGTTCCCTCCTCAAGGCTTCGTGTTAAAGCCAAAAAGGACCTCCACAGAGATGGCTCTGGGAAGGCAGGGCAGGGAGGGACGCTGGAGAGCAGCTTTCGCCTACAGCCTTGGGGCGAGGGGGGTGTTTGCAACCCTGCCCTGTTTGGTACCCCCCGTTGCTTGAAATGGGGTTCTCTGTTTGGGGGGGGGGATGCAGGAGGTCCAAATAGGAGGCGGTCTCAGCCCCTGCTGGGATGGAGCAAGCAGAAGGAAAGGCAAAAGCGGGGGGGGATGGGACTTCACTGGCAGTTGCAAAGCAGCCTTCCACCGATTGCCTTCCCCCATGCCCACCAACCCTTTCAAAAGCCACCCCCATCGCCAGCCTCTCCCAACCGGATCCCCACCTGCCTTGGAAAGCCGTCGCTCTCCCTGCAGAAAAACGGCCCGCGTCGGCGTGCGCGCAGGAGGGAAGGGAGGGAAACCACTGCCCTCTACAGGCCACATTGGGAATGACACTTCAGAGAAATTAAAACATTTTTTTTAACGGCATCCTTTTTAAAATTGATTTTCTTTCTTTTGGAAAATTGGGATTTTTTGAACACGCCGCGGGACACGGGACAAATAATTAAAAATCGTGGTTGTCCTGCCAAAATCGGGACGTCTGGTCACCTTATTTGTGGGGCACTGATGTGAAAGAAAGAGCACTAGATATTGCATGGAGGCAGACAAAGAAAGCTAAGCCAGCCCAAGGAGAATGCCACAGCCAAGGACATTTAAACTTAGGGTGGTTTCGGATCATGAGTTCAGCATTACATTACTAAGTAGATTGGAAAACTTGACAGAATTAAAGAAAATTGAAAATGCTTACCATATAAATGAGCTGGAGTGGTCGAACATTACTCTACAATGCTGATTGGCCATTTAAATTTGTTCCTTGCTAAGGAGAACAGCCAGATTAAGGTGGTAACATGTTAACATCCATATGTCACGCTGTGCTGTACATGGGCCCAGCAGCTGGTAGAGGGAAGCCATTCAGATGCCAAGGTTGTGAGGAAGGCAAAGGAAGTTCTCCCTCCCCTTCTTAGAAATCACAGCAGTGTAGTGAGCATTCTAACCTAGCTGTGCAAGCTTGACAGTCTGCTAATAGCAGCCCTTGCTCCAAATAGCAGCATATATTTGGCAGAAGTTAATAAAGTAGCCTGTGGTTTATTGTAGGGTGCATTTCTGTTTGGGGCATCAGGAATACAGATTCCCTGACCTATTTGGGTGGGTGGGTGGTGAGTGGGTGGGAGTTCCTCTGAATTGTGATGGGAGAAAACGTGATGGCTCAGCGGTTAAAGACACTGAGCTTGTCAGCTGAAAGATGACTGGCCAGGTTCGAGACCCAAGCATCGCATGTTGGGGTGAACTTCCATTACTTGCTCCAGCTTTTGCCCACTTACCAGTTGAAAAGCATGCAACTGCAAGTAGACAAATAAGTACCACTCCAATGGGAAGGTAACTGTTCTGTATGCCTCAACATATAGTGATGCTGGCCACCTGACCACAGAAGTGTCTTTGGATAACACTGGCTCCCTTGACTAAGAAGTGAAGTTGAGTGAGCACCACTCCCTAGAGTCAGATATGGTCAGACTAGGGAAACCTTTACCTTTAGTATTGAAGGGCTAGTAACAGTAGGTATGGAACATCTTCTAGTGCTTCTAAACAGCAGTGTACCTTTCCGGATTGACCCAAAGGTGCGTTTTCAAGAGGCAACTGGACTTTGTGTTTTTTCTTTGAAGACGTTTCGCTTCTCACCCAAGAAGCTTCTTCAGAGCTGAAGAAGCTTCTTGGATGAGAAGCGAAATGTCTTCAAAGAAAAACCACAAAGTCCAGTTGCCTCTTGAAAACGCACCCTTGGGGCAACCATGACCTGAGTGACTGAGAATCTATTGTGCTCTGCCAGGCAGTTACTTGAAAGGACCTATAAAGGGTGTGATCACAACTTTATTGGGTATTTCAGGCTGATCCAGGTACACTACTTCACCTCTCATCTCTAGTCAGCCTTTTCTGCTATCATTCTGCTCTTCCCTACCTAAACAGCTGAATAAATCTTCAATCAGAATAGAGCTGGAAGGGACCTTGGAGATCTTCTAATCCAATCCTCTGCTCAAGCAGGAGAACCTTTACCATTTCAGACAAGTGACTGTCCAGTCTCTTCTTAAAATTTCCAGGGATGAAGCATCTACAACTTCTGAAGGCAAACTATTCCACTTGTTAATTGTCCTCACTATTAGGATGTTTCTCCTTAGTTCCAGGTTGCTTCTGTCCTTGATTAGTTTCCATCCATTGTTTCTGTCCTGCTTGGCATATGAAATACCGTAACACAATCCAGAAATGTGTCTATGGAGATTTTATGTATCTTGAGAAGTTTGCATTGTATTGGAATAAGGGGAGAAATATGTTTATACTGACTTAGTTTCAGGCTGTGTTACTCTTGTACTGGGAGAAAGATAAGGACAGTATTGTGGGAACAAGGGAGAAATTGGTGCCAGGGTGCCCATTAGTGCAAATGGAGGTAGAAAAATATTTGAATCCAACCCATTATATTATAAAAATTGCAAGAGACGGTCTAATTATAACTGAACATAATTGAAGAAGATATTAGGGCCAAAAATCCATAAAATGCAACCTCTCTGTTGCATTTTTTATGATCATGTGGAAAGTTGACACTGCAAAACCAAATTGGCCCTGTAGCTCTTCTAAATAGCAGGGGTGGGTGATGGATAACACAGTCCTTCCAATTTGGTTGTTCTAAATTTGGAGAAAGAGATACTCCTTGTTTGTAGGATACAAATCAATATATGTATCTAAGTTCTCACAGCTACATATAGGAATTTGCTAAATGAGAGGGCAGGTATTTTTTCATGAAATTTAATTTTTGGGATAGGGAGCTGTTTTCTCACCTTTACAGGTGGGGGACTCTCAAGGTGAAGTACCAGGGGTGCAAGTCTCCGTGACAACAGTGAATATTGAATAAACATACTCAAGCTACAGAGTATGGAAAATCAGATTTGTCTAGCACCATCTGATAGGTGCATTGCTCCATAAAATAACATTTGCCTGAAGCTGAGCTGGACTTTGAACATTAGATTGCATGACTTCCTTATCAAAATTGAGGTCCTCTGTGGTAGAAATCTATTAAGTAAAAAAAAAAGCAATCCTTTTATTAAGATTAATTGCGGTGCAAGATAAAAGCTTTTAAGCTTTGCAATTTCCTTCCTTATCCAGTTTGTTTAAAAGGGAGAACAGGTTCGATAGGCATTTCAACATTGCATTTGCTTAAAATAACTGTGTTAAAATTGCACTGCATTAACTCCTTGTTTGCAGCATGAATATGAATTACACTGAATTTTGCTCTTGATGGTCACTAATGAACTAAATTCTGCTAAATTTACAAAGTCTCTTTAAATGTAGGCACAGTAGACATGTGCTTGTATATCAGTTGAAGTGGCTAAAGTTGCAACTTTTACACTAAAATGTTGTAACATTAAATAACTTTATACCATATACATATCCTTCAAACTATAAAAAGGGTGGACCTAATTTAAAAACAGGAGCAAAATCAGAAGACTATTTCATTTTCAAAGAAACACAAATGATAAAACATTTCATGTAGTTATTTGTATGGGCATAAATTCACCTGTTCAAAGATGAAGGTTCATCCTTGTCTGTTAGTGCTGAAAAGGATATTCAGGAGTCTTCCTCTCTCATTCTGTGTTCAGTCAGTTCATCTGTTATTTCTGTCTTGCTGGTAACCAAGACCTTGGTTGCTTGGTGATTTTACGGTGTTTGGGATATGCTTGGAGGAATGATATGAGAACAACTTTTAAAGTCATCTTTTTAAACTTTGTAAATGAACAACTTACAAAACAGCTATTATCCAGTAAAGACATCGGAAGATTATAGGGAACATTTTCCAATTCTTCTTTATTTAGAAGGGAAGAACCTTTGAGGCCTTTAAACCTTTGACAAACTTGCAAAAACTGTAGGGAAAGCACTTTTTGTACAATTGTGACTGATCAACTTCTCTTTCTTTCTTCATAGTCAGCTAAAGGCATTATCTGTTTCTGTCACCGAGCGCTTGAGGAGTTACAGGAAGCTTCTTTTAAGCTTCTTTCCAAATTTAAGAGTGAGAGTGAGTATTTTGATCGCCTAGGATGGGTTGGCTACACTAATCAAGTTAGGAAATTTGCAGGCAATATCTAAAATTCATGTGGTATCACAGAGAATATGCATTTTAATGGCATGAGCCATGATAAGGATTCATTTTTTTATAAGAGATAAATGTAGGTAGCCTTTGGAAGTGTAAAATACTTTGTAAAATAGAACCTGAAATGCTATGGAGCAAGCAAACACACACACTTTTTGTAGCTTTTGAATTAATTTTGACCCCCTCTCTTTCTTCTATCTTCAGAAGAATTACAGTATGGGGAAGAGGATAGGGTTTCTTTAAGATTGTACATATTTTAAAACCATTTACCTTTTCTGGAAATAATTATTTGTTGAGGTCAAATGTCAAATCTGTTCAAACGCTGAGTTCATCCATTTCATAATACATGGAATCTTATTCATAAGACTTTTTTCCCATCCAAATCTAGGACAGTGTGTCTCTACCTTGCAGCTTTAAGATGTATGGACTTCAGTTTCCAGAATTCCCTACACTGGCTAAGGAATTCTGGGAGTTGGAGTTCACACATCTTAAAGTTGTTAAGGTTTAGAATTACCATTTCATTGGAGCAAGGACTTTCCAGGTGATCGGGAACATTATCCTTTTGAAACTTGAGTCCCAGCAATAATCACTTTATTGAGGAACCTAGATTTCATAATGCCAGAAACAAAAAGATTTATTTTTCCAAGAATGGTAATTTAAATATCTTAGCTTCTAATCCTGTGCCCTTTCAAGATTAATTCTGAATCCCACCATGGTATATATACCACCAGCAGAGAACCGCTGTATTAAATCATAGTCTTCCTCATTTAATGAGTTACTGGTACTATCACCACTAGATATACAGCATATGCATGCAGTTTATTAATTAAATCTAGATTGAATAGCTATATTTTTAACAGTAGTTTCCCAGGACAACAATTGGGCAGCAGGGATGAGGTAAATACCAACAATTAATGCAAAATGCAGAAACTTCACATTTCAATTGTAACAGACTTACAGAATAAAGCCATGATAGCGAACCTATGGCACAGGTGGCAAGCAGAGCCATATCTGCTGGCATGTGAGCTGTCAGTTCCAGTGCGCATGTGCACACCAGCCGGGTCATTTTTGGCCTTCCAGAGGGCCGGGGAGGTTGTTTTTGCCCTCCCCAGGCTTCAGGAATGCCTCCGGAGCCTGGGGAGGGTAAAAAACAGGCTCAACGGACCAACCGGAAGTTCGGAAACAGTCCATTTTCCAAGGTGCTGCTCAGGAGAGTCCAAGCAAGGGTTAAATACAGCCAAACTGCCCAGAACTGAATTGAAACTTTAAGCCACGCCTCTGGTGATGATTATCCTCAGATTTTTTCAATTAAGCTAGCTCAGTGGACGTGCTTAGAGTTTTCTCTTCGTTCTGGAAGTTTTTGCTTGGACTCTCTTGAGCTAATTGTGAGTAGTTTTCGTTAAAGGTGAGCAGGCTTGGTGAGATTTGTCTATTTTAAGTGCTTTAATTGCTGGATTTCACCCCTTGTTTCCCCGGCGTCCTGCTTCATACACAGGCGTCACGGGGAACTCAGGCAGCTAGCGGAGGGCGCGTGGATCGGATAGCCGGCGCCAGCGCTACGGTGATCCCCGCTGAGAGGGGGAATCCCCGCTGAGGGGATAAGAGCCAAGGTGGCGCAGTGGTTAAATGCAGCACTGCAGGCTACTGCTAGATCAGCAGTTCAGCGGTTCAAATCTCACCGGCTCATGGTTGACTCAGCCTTCCATCCTTCCGAGGTGGGTAAAATGAGGACCCAGATTGTTGGGGGCAATATGCTGACTCTCTGTAAACCGCTTAGAGAGGGCTGAAAGCCCTATGAAGCGGTATATAAGTCTACTGCTATTGCTATTGCTATTGAGGCTTCGTTGCCGTCGTCCGTGCCTCCTGGTGGCCGGCGTGTGGTGCGACTCAGGGCTCCTATTTAAACTTGGTGGCAAGCTTTAAAGCGCTGGGAAGCTCCGGATGCCATTTTTGAGCCACTTGCGGTTTTGATTTCAGTTTAACATACCGCGTGCCGCAGCTGCCTGCAGCCTGACACAGCAGGAGCCGCATGTTGCCTTTCTTATCTGGCCTGGCTGGCAATTTGGCTTGCTTTCTCTCAGAGCGGCAAGGATTGGGGCCTACTGGTCACAGACCTTCTATTCCTGCAGGCGCTGGGAGCATTTAACGCTCGCGCTTATTACCAATTGCCTGACTTGGTGCTACGACCTCCTGCGTCTCCCTTGAGTGTTTCAGGTGCCTGCAGAGGGCTTTGCAAGGTGGTGAGTGGAGGCGATCCCTTTCATAATCCACAGTATTCTACATGGCTGATCAGGTGCCAGAAGACCCTAGCCAAGTAGGGGGGGTCATCCAGGGCTTTCTCCAAGCAGGCCGGCATGGCTGCCCGGGAGGCCATCAGGGGATCAAAGCGATACTCTAGGCCGGGGCCTAAACAGGAAGCGGGCGCAGACAAGGATGCATTGCGTCGCCAGAAGGCCCTTGAAAAGCAATTCTCCAAGGCCCAGCACCAGGCACAGGCTTCCCTGAGGAGGTGTCTCCTGAGGAGCCCTCCATGGAGGTTCCACCAGCTCAGTCAAAGCTTATTTCGGATAGTGAGGAGGAGGAACGGGAGTTTTCACCCACGGCCTCCATGGCAATGGCAGTTTCTCCGGGGCCCTCCATGGTGGAACAGGCTGACCTTTTCGCTTGTCCTTCGGATCTGGAGGAGGCTCTGGCCCTGGGGCCCTTGGCTCCTCAACATCCACCTTCCAGACCTGGCCCCAGGGTTCGCCCCAGGGAAGATCTAGGGCCTGACCTGTCAGTTGAGATGCAGGAGGTTATTAATAGAGCCATTTCCCGGGGCATTGAAGCGGGCATGATGCATACGGGCAAACATACCCGCAAAACTAAGCACCTCCAGCCCCAGCTAGTTGCCAGGGCTGCATCTCCTCCACTTATATCTCATTTCCCCCATTCCTCTGGGTTCCGAGGATTCGGACTGGGAGGAGGGGGAGGACATTCTTCCTAGATAGGAGGCTGAGTTCTCTGTGGAGGAAGCGGTCATCACCGAAAAGCCCACATCGTTGGGACTTTTTAAATTGGCCAATTTCAAAACCATTTTGGATAAGGCTAAGTTAGCCACCCGTATGGGGTCTACCCCCCCGGTTCAAGCTACTGCTGATACGGAGGATTTATCTGGGGATTTGTTTGAGGAGCCTGTTTCGGCTCAGGAAATCGTGCCTGTTCCCAAACTTTTTCTTAATTTGGTTCAGAAGCAGTGGGCTCAACCAACCACTATGGCTACCCCCAGTAACAATGATAAGAGGCTGTACACGGTGGATGCTAGTCTGGAGGATGTACTTAAGCTGCCTCCTATCGATCCTCCTGTGGCGGCGCTTACCTCGACCTCCGTGCTGCCGCCAGACCTTCTGGAAGGTCTCAAGGCTGAGGATAAAAAGTCTGAAAATGCCTGCCACAAGACACATCAGGCAGCTGCATGGGCGATTAAGCCATCCGCCTCTGCCTCCTTCCTCTCCAGAGCCGCCCTTCTCTGGTTGAGACAGCTATTGGCGAGAGTTCCAGTTAGAGATACCAAGTTGCGCCAGGACATTAATAAGATTATGGCAGCCACAGAGTACACCGCGGATGCCACCCTAGCGCAGCTAAGTTTGCCTCTCGGGCCCTGGCTTCTAATGTTACCACCAGGCGTCTCTTGTGGCTGAGGCACTGGAACGTTGACATGCGTTCCAAATGGAAGTTGGTGTCTGCTCCCTTCAAGGGTGACAAGCTTTTCGGGGAGGTCCTGGACCCAGTCCTGGTTGAAAATAAGGACAAAAAGAAAGTGATGCCGTCGGTTACCAAGAAATCCGACAAGAAGGGTTTTTACTCCTACACAAGGCAGCCCTTTTGGAACACGGAGTCTTCCTCTGGCTCCGCTCAGTCGCAGAGGCCTTTTAACCAACAGGCAGATAGGCCCCAGGATTGCCAGTGTTCCCGGGATAGGGGTTGCCAGCAGCACTATTCCTGTCGCCCCTTTCGAGGGGGCTCTGGTTCCAGTCCATTCAGGAGATATAAGTGACTATCGCTGGTCGGCTCCCATTGGAGGGCGGCTCCAGTTGTTTCACGCCGAGTGGGAGCAGATCACGTCGGATCAGTGGGTCTTGCAAATGATCCAGCTGGGACTCACCTTAGAGTTCCTCTCCCCTCCCCCTGGTCACTTCATCAGGTGCCCCATTCCCTCATGCCCGGTCAAACGGTCCCTCATGGAGCAGGAAGTCAGGCACCTCAGGGATATCAGGGCCATAGAGCCAGTTCCAGCAGGACAGGAAGGGTCAGGGTTTTACTCTATCCTGTTCCTGGTTCCCAAAAGCTCCGGGAGGTGGAGGGGGATCCTAGATCTAAAGAGGTTGAACCATCACATTACCTATTGGAGGTTCAAGATGCAGTCCCTCCAACCTATTCTGGGCTGCATGAGGCCGGGAGACATCTTAACCTCCATAGATCTCAAAGAGGCCTACCTCCACGTTCCCATCCGCAAAGCCCACCGCAGGTACCTGAGGTTTCACCTACGCAGGTCAGCACTACCAATACCGAGCCCGGCCTGTCATCGGCTCCCAGGACATTCACGAAGATCCTCACAGCAGTGGCGGCTTTCCTCAGATCCCATCCGGTGCGGCTGCACTGTTACCTGGACGATGTCCTCCTTCAATCGTCATCCCACCAGCAGGCGGTCCGAGACCTGCAATACACGATGCAGGTACTTCAAGACCACGGTTTCTCCATCAACTTGAAAAAGAGTCACCTTCATCTGACGACCAGGCTGCAACACCTAGGGGCCGTCATCGACACCGTCACCTGCCATGTCTTCCTGTCACAGGAGAGGGTGGCAAGCCTCAGAGAGAAGGTCGCACATGTGCAGCGATCCTCTAAGGCCAAGGTCGTTCAGCTGTCACAGCTCCTAGGTAAGATGATCTCTTGCCTGTCCATCGTCCCGTGGGCACGACTTCATTCTCGCATTCTCCAGTGGCTCCTGCTCCCTTACCAAAGGGCCAACGAAAGCAGTTCACCAAGGTTCATCCCAGTTTCCATGAAGGTATGTCGTTCGCTCAGGTGATGGATGTCTCCAGCCCTGACGAAGAGGTCCCCGTTCAAGGAGCTGACCCGGCTCACCATCACGATGGATGCCAGCCTATACGGTTGGGGCGGGGGCATTTCCGCAATCAGATTGCTCAAGGCAGGTGGTCCTCGGCTGAGGCATCGCACAGCATCAACTGGCTGGAGCTGAGAGCGGTCTGGTTGGCCCTGATTCGCTTTCAGGTTAGCATTCAGGGTCGTCACGTGAGGGTGTTGATGGACAATGTTGCGACGAAGGTGCACATCAACCACCAGGGGGATACGCGCTCCAGGTCCCTGATGTTGGAGGCCGACGACCTAGGTCAGTGGGTGGAGAAACATCTCTCCATTCACATCTCCGGCAAGACCAACACCCAAGCGGACTGGCTGAGCAGGGCCACAGTCGACCACTCGGAGTGGTGTCTTCATCCACGGCTGTTCCAGCGCCTAGTTCAGAGGTTCAGTTGCCCTCAGGTGGACCTGTTTGCCACGGCGGCCATCTCACACCTTCCCAGGCTTTTCATGAGATTTCACGATCCAAGGGCCAAAGGGGCCAATGCCCTCCACTGGCCCCGGGTCCTACTCTATGCCTTCCCACCGTTACCGCTGCTCCCCCGAGTCATCCGGAAGATCCTGGCTGAGAGGGCAGAGATCCTGCTGGTTGCTTCCTTCTGGCCCAGGAGGACCTAGTTTGCCGACCTGGTGAGCCTTTCCGTAAAAGATCCATGGCGGATTCTGCCACAGGAGATCTCTCTCAGTCAGGGGGCCCTTCAACATCCGGAGCCCCAGTGGCTGCAGCTAGCCGTCTGGCACTTGAGAGGGATCTCCTGAGCAGGGACAACCTTTCCACCAAGGTGATTTCTACCATCCAGGCATCCCATCGTCCTTCTACGACTCGGATCTACGACGCTACTTGGAGGGCATTTGTTAGTTGTTGTGCTTCTCGTGGGACCTCGGCTCCCTTTGCGTCGATTCCTATCATTCTGGACTTTCTACAGGACGGACTTGACAAAGGTTTGGCGCCCAACATGCTCTGCCGTCAGGTGGCGGCACTTTCCACCATCCTGGCCCCTGACAGTCAGTCATCCCTTGGTCGTCATCCCACCATCTGCAGTTTTCTCTGGGGGGCTGCTAACCTGAGCCCTCCTACGGTTCACAGGTATCCGACTTGGGACTTTAACGTGGTCTTACGTGCCCTTGTCGAGTCTCCTTTCGAACCCCTGCATACGGCCAGCATGAAGCATTTGACGTTTAAGACCGTGTTCCTCATCGCCATCACTTCAGCTAGGCGTATTTCTGAACTCTCTGACTGATTCACCAAGACAGAGTTATCCTCAGACTGGATCCATCTTTCATCCCCAAGAGTAATTCTTGGTTTCATTGGGCTCAGGAGGTCATCTTCCTGACTTCTGCCCTCATCCCAGACATCTCCGTGAGAAGCGCTGACCCAAGTTGGATATCCGCAGGACGCTTCGCAGATACATCAAGCGCATGGCCAGCTTCCGCCATTCTGAGTCACTGTTCATCTCCTTCCAGCCATCTTCTCAAGACCGGAAGGTGTCCTCGTCTACTATTGGCGGATGGCTTAGGGCCTGCATGGCCCTCGCCCATGTTCTGCAGTCTAACAGGTGTTGCAGGTACTACACTCATCATAGGTATCGATGGTGCAGCTGTCACAACTCCTCGGCAAGATGATTTTGTGCCTGTCAGTAGTTCCTTGGGCACACCTTCATTCGTGACACCTACAATGGCTCCTCCTGCCCTATCAGAGGGCTAACATGAGCAACTCTCAACAGCTGGTTCGAGTCTCTCTGAAGGTACGTCAGTCTCTCCAGTGCTGATTGTCCCCTGCGCTGGCAAAGAGCACCCTTTTCAAAGAGCCAGACCGTCTCACCATCACAACGGATGCCAGTCTATTCGGCTGGGGCACTCACTCATCTCCACAACCATATTGCGCAGGGCAGATAGTCGCCGCCCAAAGCGTCCCACAGCATCAACTGGTTAGTACTGAGAGCAGTGCGGGTCGCACTTGTTCACTTTCGAGACCACATCAAGGGGCGTCACGTGAGAATCCTAATGGACAATGTGGCCACAAAGGCGCACATAAACCTCCAATGGGGCACCCGCTCCAAGTCCCTGATGGAGGAATCAGAGCGCCTGGGAACGTGGGCAGAAAAACACCTGTGCTCGATCCACGCGGAGCACATCTCCGGGGTCCACAACATCCAGGTGGACTGTCTGAGCAGGCCACGGTCGATCACTCTGAGTGGCGCCTCCACCTGCAACTGTTCCACCAGTTGTCTCAGAGGTTCGGCCATCCTCTGGTCGACCTGTTCGCCTCCCCAGAGAACACATACCTCCCCAGGTTCTTCTCCAGTTTCCATGTCCTGCAAGCCGAGGGGGTCAACGCTCTCCACTCTCCGTGGCCACTGGGTCTGATGTACGCCTTCCCCCTGTTGCCTCTTCTTCCCAGGGTGATTCGGAAAATTCTATTAGAGGAGGTGGAAATTCTGCTCATGGCTCCCTACTGGCCCAGAAGGACCTGGTTCGCCAACCTGGTGAGTCTCTCCGTCAACCTTCCTTGGCGGATTCCCCAGCATAAGGTCTCTCTTAGCCAGGGGGCACTTCAACATCCAGAGTCCCAGTGGCTTCAACTAGCCGTCTGGCACTTGAGAGGGACCTCCTAAGTAGGGGTAGCCTTTCCACCAAGGTCATTCACACCATTCAGGCGTCCAGGCGGCCTTCTACAACCAGAACATACGATGTGACGTGCAAGGCCTTCGACAACTGGGGCAGAGAGCATGAGGCTGAGGCTACTACAGCTATGATTTCCCAGATCTTGGACTTCTTACAAGACGGACTTGACCAGGGCCTAGCCCCTAACACTCTTAGATGGCAGGTGGCGGCTTTGTCCACGATTTTGACGGTAGATGACCACTCTTCCCTTGGGTGTCATCCCATCATCCGCAGTTTCCTACGGGGCGCAACCAACCTGAGGCCTCCGGTTGTTCACAAGTACCCCTCATGGGATCTCAATGTAGTGTTACGGGCTCTCATTGCCCCAGCCTTTGAGCCCCTCTGTTCAGCCAGCCTCAAACATCTGACATTTATGACAGCCTTTTTGATTGCCATCACGTCTGCACGGCGAATTTCCGAATTGGCAGCTCTGTCAATTCGCAAGGACTTTTTTTTTATTCAACCTCCATTTGGACCCGGCATTTATACCCAAAATCAACTCTTGGTTTCACTGGGCCCAGGAGGTCATACTTCCGGATTTTTGTCCATACCTCAAACATCCCAAGGAGAAAGAGTGGCATATGCTTGGTGTTTGTAGAGCGATACGTAAGTACATCAAACACATGGCTGCCTTCTGTCGCTCTGAATCACTTTTTGTTGCATTTCAACTGGCCTCCCAGGGCCGCAAAGTTTCTTCTCAGACCATCAGTCGCTGGCTACGGGCCTGCATCACCTTGGCCCACATTCTTCAATCTATCCCGGTGCCATGCCATATCATTGTGCATTCTACGAGAAGCCCCACCACCACACCTGCAACGTGGACTTCCTTATCTCCCTTTGTTTGACATTACAGACTGGACAAATTCGCCTCTGCAGAGGGGGCATTTGGGAGGCAGGTTCTCCAGGGCATTCATACCAGTGGAGAGACCCTGGACGCTTCCGCTCCCCGCCCTAGTGACATTTAGCTTGGGTATGTCCCATGCTTGGACTCTCCAGAGCAGCACCCAGGAAAATCGTGACCCGTCAAAAGCGCGGACGGCAAAAGCGCGATCGACAAAATCGCGCCTTTGACGTCATCACAGCGCGACGAAAAAGATCGAAAAATTCAAATAAAAATTAATAAAAATTAAATTAAAGCAAGCCGATTCACATAAAGGTAAGGGTTAGGTTTAGGGTTAGGGTTAGGGTTAGGTTAAGGGTTAGGGTTAGCTTTAGAGCGTTAGCGTTAGCGTTAGGGTTAGGTTAAGGGTTAGCGTTAGGTTTTTCGTTACTTTAACGGTTAGGTTTAGGGTTAGGTTTAGGGTTAGGTTAAGAGTTAGGTTTAGGGTTAGGTTTAGGGTTAGGTTTGGGGGGCTTAGGGTAAGGTTTTCGCTTTATTTTTACATTTTTCGAACTTTTTCATCGCGCTGTGATGACGTCACAGCGCGCTTTTGTCGAGCGCGATTTTGTCCTACGCGCTTTTGTGGTGGAACCGAAAACCACTCCCCCTTGCAGGGGTGGTACTGCGTGCATGCATGGGGAGGTGTCATGCGCACTTCCATGGGGGTGTGCATTGTGCACAGATGCGCAGGTGAGTGGGGTGCATTGCATTGTGGGTGTGAGGCACATGCACGTGCCATTGCGCACCCGCACAGAGTTTTGGCACACTTTTAGAAAAAGGTTTGTCATCACTGGAATAAAGCATGCAGCATGGTTCATTTATACCCATGGTTTTATTTGATATTATTGAGCCATGGTTAAAGCCTGGATCTCTGCTTGTGGTATTTCCTTTTTTCATTCTTGCGGCAAAAATCTTCCTTGTCTATTTAAATCTGCAAAGCTTGAAGGACTTCTTTCAGAAGACCTGCCTGTCAGTCTGCTCCAACAAAAGCAGGTGTGGCTTTGTAAAACATCAGCAATTTTATTACTGTATATGCTTTAGCTATTTGACTTCATTAGCTCATGAAACATTTACTGGTAATACTCGAGTTAACAACTGAAATTGAACCTGACAATTAAGGTTATAAGTTGTGATGGTCATACTGTGGGGCACCAGGTGACTGGATTTGATTTTATGGTTAAGCAAATGAAGTAGTCAATAAGTGATACTTCAAATGCATCAATACTCTGCCTATCCTGCTTCCTTAAAGTCAAACCTTTGCTTTCATATTGTCACAGGGAATATCATAGTTTGCATGATTCTTATCTTTGTAGGAATAAACACATCACAGCGTTCGAAGAACATTTCCATTTTAATGGCGGTTCTATAAGGAGCTACTTTTTAGAATTTTTCTGGACTGCTCCTTTACTGATTAAAAAGCAGAAGCTATCCACCACTTCAGTAGCAATAGTTCTTAGGCTTATATACTGCTTCATAGTGCTTTACAACCCTCTCTAAGCGGGTTACAGAGTCAGCATATTGCCCCTAACAATCTGGGTCCTTATTTTACTGACCTAGAAAGATGGAAGGCTTAGTAAAACTTGAGCTGATTAAGATCAAACTCCTAGCAATGACTTGAATAAACTTGCAATACTGAATTCTAACTCCTGCGCCACCACAGATCATAGTATCTTTATTGTCAAACTCCACGGCTGCTTGTTTTACTGGTCATTTATTTGGTCTTCTTTATATTTAATTTTAATCCCATTTTCACTGTCTTTCTTGGCTTTTAGATCTTCCAAATACTTTGCCTTGTCAGTTATCAGTGTAGTATTGTCACTATAGTACAGGTTAGTAATGTTTCTTCTTCCTCCAATCTTAAAACCTTGCTTACTTTCTAATTTCCTGTTCCTTTTGCAGCCTCCACGTACCCTTGTCCTGTTGTTCAGGATAGTTCTTAATACATTCCCTCCTGTTTTCCAGGAAGTCATCCTGTGAGTAGAAACCTCCTTCGTAGGATGGATTCATATGTAAATACTTTGCAAACACAAGTCATATGTTTGGGTCTAAGGCCGGGATGGCGAACCTATGGTACGCGGAGCCATTTGTCAGGGCATGCGAGGCGCTGGCCTGTCAGCTGGCCAGCACGCATGCGCATGCTGGTCAGCTGACTTTAGCCTTTTTTTGAGGCCATTTTTCGCCCTTCCCAGGCTCCAGAGGCTTTATAGGAGCCTGGGGAGGGCGAAAGCAGCCTCCTCCACCCCACCGGAGGCCCTCCGAAGGCTTCAGTAGCTTTCCTGAAGCCTCCGGAGCACAAAAAACTGCCCCTATGGGCAAACCGGAAATTCGGGAACGGACTTCTGGTTTGCTCGTAGGGCCATTTTTAGTCCTCTGGAGCCTGAGAGCTTAAACCGGCTCTACGAGCAAACCGGAAGTCCGTTCCCAAACTTCCGGTTTGCCTGTAGGGGCATCTTTTCGCACTCTGGAGCCTTCAGGAGGGAAGCTCCTGAAACCTCCGGGGGGGGGGGGGGGAGGCTGTTTTCTCTCTCCCCAGGCTCCTATAAAGTCTCTGGAGCCTGGGGAAGGCGAAAAAAGCATGCAAAAAATGGGGGGGGGGAAGCGCCTGTCATGCATGCATGCGCTCTGGGGGTCGCGCATTGGATTATGGGTGCAGCACGCCTGCGCACGACCCCCCCGCGCTCCCCCAGTTTTGGCACACCAGCCAAAAAAGGTTCGTCATCACTGCTCTAGGGTTTGCAATCTGGTTTACAACTCGAATGCAAAGAAAAGTTAGAAGGGGGATGGGGAAATCTGAACTTACTAAACAAGGGCAAAGGTAAACAGAAAAAAAAATCAGTGGCATTGTTAAATGTTAAATAAAAGAGAGAAAGAACCACTGATGGACTTCATTCTTGTTTTGAAAAAAAACATAGGAGAGGGAAGATACCCATTTTTGGAAGAGAGCAAAAATGTACAGGGGCAGTCAAATGAACCGTAGCACCAAATAAAACAAAAGTAGGCAAAAGACAAGGTTTTTTTGATATTTTTGTTCAGTTGGCTGAACATTCGTCATGATATTTATTCTTTTACAATAAATGTTTTTGTTAAAATGATAGAAAAGCAGGCAGTAATAGAATACAGCACAGTAACAGGCAGCTCTTCTGCTAGAGGAATTGTTTTGGAGGAATTGGTTTGCGGGATCTAGCTGCTTTTTATAAAAGAAGAGGATTGAAGGAATGATGACCTGGAAAAAACAGGAGGTCTGATAAGCGAGCTGCAGCTCATGGCAGCTTAAATCGTTGATTCTTTGCCCTGCAGATGAAGAGGGTTCTCTTCCTACATCCTCCGATAAGGGAAAGAAGATTCAGATCTGCAGAAATCTCCTTTGATTTGATAAAGGTCACTTAGACTAGACTTCTAATGTTTTGGATGGCATGATGTCTTTAGGTCTTGCTCTGCTTGTTTACATATCAGGTTTTTTAAAAATATTTTTATCTCTGCTCCATTCACACACTTTACTGCTGAACTTGACCCATTTTCCTTCAAGTGTGCCCTACTTTTTTTTTTTGCAGAACCAGAGGCATGTCAAATTATTATTAGTAGATCTGCCCTCTTTTTATCAAATGAAAAGAGACAAGCTGGACTTGAGTACTTTAAGGGTAAAGAGACTGTTCTCTGCAGGCAGGCGGGAGTTTTCCTCTATTCTAAGTAATGGTTGCAAGGTTGAAGGACTATGGAGTATGGCCGGAGGACAGGAGGAGATTGTGTATCTGTCAGACTTAATAAAGTAGAGTACATACAAGAGGGAAATTCATTTTGTTATAAGGGGGCAGGGAAGAGCCAGGCTGCAGCTGCTGGTAAAGTGATACAGAAGAGCCGGCCCTGTTGTCATGAGGAGAACCTGCAGTGTGTATTTTCCTTGTGTCTATGCTTGCAAGTAGTGCTTTGGGGCTTGGATTGTAGGAAAAGGACAAAGTAAAACTCGGATTAATTCTCTATGTATGTATTTCATATGGCTAAGGTGTTAGTTGGGTGCTGGAGAGGCCAGTCTCCATCATGGAAAGTCACCGGATCATCTATCTTGTGTTGTAATGGGAAAAGGAAGTGCTAGCTATGCAGTCTTGCACTGCTGAATGATGAGGATGAGGATGAGGGTGATAGTGATGAGGATGAGGATGTGATTGCAAACAGTAAAGTTAGCTTTTAGCCAACGTAAGTCCTCTTAGTCTGAATAGACTCACTTATATGAACTCAAATAATTCTAAATGAAATAGAAGCAAAATTTTGAAATGTTTCAGTGCCCCGTGAAACATGAATACTGCTTACTAGTATTGGTAAGAAATATTTGTTGAGCCATAAACTTAGGCCTAGATGTGTATCACTCATCCCTGATAGTTTGCAAGTTAGTAGTGGTGCCACTTACCTTGCTGAAAATCAGGTTGTGTAATCCAATTTATTCTTAAAGTCACTGTTTAACATGGTAAAGTGAGGGAGTTATTCTTTATTTACTTACTCATTCCAAAATTGCTCTTAACAAGCAGCCAAAACAAGCATATCCAAACCTGTTTGATAGGAGTCTGGTAATACCGGATGCCTGAAAAGGCAAGGCTGCTTCAGATGATTTTAAGGAAATATTTCTTCCAAGGTTTCTCAATTGGGGTCCCCCCTGTTCCTGCTTGAGCACATCATTTTCTACTAGTGTACCATGTTGTGTGGTAGTGGTAGAAACCAGGAATTCAGTTCTTATAAGCAATCCTTTTGCTAATCGCAACTACTCTAAGCAATCTGTTGTCCTACCTCTTGCACAGTTGTATTGTTGTCTTCCCTTAGCTGGTGAAACAAGTTAACAGATTAAAAATGCATATTTTGTCAACTCAGGTTTCTGCAAATGCACATACCAATCATTGCAATGTAAATTTATTTCAAATTAGCATGTGGATTGCACGTATGGTTGCACTTCTTATAATAACCTGTGTAATAGAGCAAAGCGCCCCTGCATTTATTTGGTGTTACCTCAGAGAAGTCATTAAATTAGCATTCATAACAAGGGGAGTCTGCATACTGACAGTTAAATCCAACTTTTTCTATTTGAATTATGATAATCCATAGTATTTAATTTCATGGCTTCAGTTGCATTAGAAATAGGAGTGTGCCAATTTAGGAGCCCGATTGCCTTCGGAAAGAAATCCTGAGGATGCCAGGTGTCTGAGATTAGAGAACTTTGCCAGTAGGTATCATGATACATGGCATTTGCAATTTATATAGGTAGTCCTCAACTTACAACCATTCATTTGATGACCAGTTGGAGTTACACTAGGACTGAAAAAAGTGACTTATGATCAATTTTCACACTTAACAACCGTTGCAGCATTCCCCATGGTCACATGATCAAAATTTGGACGCTTGGCAACTGACATGTATTTATGGCATCTATGATCCCAAGGTCATGTCATCACCATTTATAACCTTCCCAGTGACTTCCGTCAAGCAAAGTCAATGGGGAAGGCACATTTGCTTGATGATCACATGAATGGATTATCACTTAACATATGCAGTGATTTGCTTAATAAAATGAGAAAAACAGAATTGCCTTACTTAGGCATTTTTTGGAAATTTTTGGGCTCAATTGCAATCATAAGTTGATCTGTACTATTAATGTATTCAAGGTGGCTGGCTCCCAAATAAGTTTGAAATAAGTGAGGCTTACTTTTGACTGGACATGTGTAAAATTGAGCAGTTAGAGTATTCCAATACCAATGTGATTAATACAGCTTTTATAATAGTAAATTTGTATTTGCTGTACATATGAATATGGTAGATAGAGCAGCTTTTTCAGAAGGAGAACACCATGACAAAATTTTGTCTCATGTATTGGGTACCAAAATACTTTTTAAAAAAAGACAATAAATGACATATTGAGATTACAGAATTCGCATTCTGGCAGCTCACAAGATTTCAGTGTTTTTTTTCTGAAAGTTTGTTTCTCATGTGATTTCATGTTTGAATGCTGAAGTCTTGCAAGATTTTGTGATATCATAATATTTTAACTATACAAACACATGCAGGAGAAATGCAAATTCTCCTTTCAGATTTTCTGAAGTTTTGAATATTTTTGTTACTGAATATTGTCAAAGCTTCATTTGATTGATGCTGATTTATAAAGAGAGGCTGAGTAAATGAATGACATGGAAATTTCTTTCACAAGCACAGTATCATTATGCAATGGGCCACTGGTATTAATTGCCCCTTTAATATAATCATTTCAACCCAATAATCAAAGCTAGCTACATTAAACAATATAGGTTGCTTTGGGCCATTCACTGTAGAAATCTCACAAACTTCGTTCCTGTTTGGGGGGAGGGGGGAGGGAGGGAGAGGGAGAGAGAATATCACACACACCAAACAAAAAAAACATGTAATAGCCTGGAGGAATGTTCTGTGGATAGGTAGATCAAATGAGTAACTTTTGAATCTACTTGAGTGTTATGTCTGGCAGAAACCAAGCACTATATTTTACAATAAGAGCTTTATATCAAGTCAAGCAGGGAGATATTTGACAATGCAATGTGGTAAGGCTGCTTGCTTTCTCCTTAACACCTCCTTAGTTCACGTGTTTTCGGGTGCAAGTATGGCAAGCCTTGAGAAAGCCATGCCTTCTTTAACAAGCTGCTGACAAATAGAATCAATGTGTAACTAGAGAAGAAGCTTCCCTTCATTGTAGCCAAATAGCTGCACATCTCTAGCAAGGATCCTGCAAAGCTGACAACATTCAATGGGAAAGACAGGCACCGTTCAGAAAATCCCAAAGAGGGCAAAGATACGCACACCCACACACCCACACACACCCTCCGTAGATGCTATCTGGGAGTGTTGTGAATGATGTAACATTCATGCCAGTGTATAGCTTGCCCTGCAGCAAGAGGAGGTTTCAGAATAGCATTCTGACATTCCGGATTATGGAACGTCTCCCACAGTATCAGTTAAGCCATATTCTAAATATGATGTTTGTTTTAGTATTTAGAAACCTTCATCCAGTATTGATTTCCCTTAAGATTATCCTAAACCTTGCTGTTCTATATCTTGGTTATGCATTTCTCTCCCCTCCCCCCCTCCCGTAGCCCCCTTGATATAGTACCTGGTTTGGATGCATAGATCCTGTAACAAAGTGTCTTCTCTATTTAAATATGATCCCTGATAGTCCATTTTGGATTCATGTTTTTGTTACTGAAAAATGGGGTGATGTGTGTGCGTACCTGTGCGTGCATGCATTTTCTGAACACTTGACATTTTATTACACTAAAGCATCACATTTTAATTTTAAGACAGACTTCAGTACTACATAAGATACCAAAGCACACAAGTTTTAAGTCCCAATTTTTAGAACCTTAATTGTCATAACGGTGCGTTGAAAAAGAACTGAAGGAAAATTCATTCCTTCTAAATGGAAATGTCATATATTTAATTTGGGATTTTGTGAAATGTAAATTTTTGCTTAATATTTGCCAATAACTTTTGCTCTTTAAAATTTCAGGATGGACTGCTGATTTGGAAAGTACTACAAACCTGGTCCTACAGCCTGGCTGGTCTGCTTTCTGCTTTATTTATCTATTACTAGTTTTTTGAATTGAACTTTTAATAACCTGCCAGCTGCTCTTTAGACACACATGGTGCATTGTTGTCATTCCCAGAATCACATCTTTGAAATCCAGGACCTTGGTAACCTTCAAACAAAGAGGCGACCTCAAGGATAATCTCTACAGGAGGACTTTTCAAACCTGCCGCCCTCTAGTTTGTCTCCGCTTTCTTTCTAGAACATTATGGAACCCACAATGGAGTCCTGCTTGATGCAGGTCCTGCAGAAAGATGTTGGGAAACGACTTCAAGTTGGCCAAGAATTGATAGATTATTTCTCAGATAAACAGAAATCTGCTGACCTTGAACACGATCAGACCATGCTGGACAAAATGGTTGATGGCCTTGCTACCTCGTGGGTAAATTCCAGCAATTATAAGGTAAGCTTGATTTGCAGAGACAGGAGCGTGAAGGGGGAGACCTTGTGTATTTGCACAGTTCACATTGCAAATCCCTGGAGGCCAAACACATTTCTTACTGCTCCACCGTAAGCCTTCATTTGTGGTATTTCCTCCCCGTCCCCTTTGTTCTTAGGAACTCTCACACCAACTTGTAGGCATAGGCACTTTCCAATCAAAATAAAAAAGGAACCATGTAATTGAATTTGACAAGTTATTAGTTATCTTTGCTGGGTGCTTGGGATGGTGATCCAAGCTAAACAGATAAAATATAGCGTTTGTATGTGTGTCCCTGTTCAGGACTGGGGCCCAGGTTCAACTTCTTACAAAGTCATGGAGTCTAATTGGCTGACTTTAATCAATATTGTCACAGGATTGTTGTGGTAGGAACAGTTGGTGAGAGAAACACATTTCATGCTGGCACCTAGAAGAAATTTGGTTGGACTGCCTGTATAAAAGAAGTATGTATTTAAGATTAGAATGTTATATTTTAAAAGACATTGGGCTGCTCTTCAAAAGTTGATCTTGTGTTGTCACATCCTATGATTTTTTTTAAGTGATTATGCTGTACATTTTCCTTCTTTCTAACTTCATTGGTTGCTACAAATAATACTCTAAATATGGTAATGCCGGGCAATCAATTAAGTCCTATTGCTGGTTACAGGAGGAAAAACTGTAGTAGCATTTGCTGTAGCATATAATAAGTTTGATAAATATATTTCCGCAGGAAAAGTTACAGGATAATGGGGATGATTCTGGAAAGTCAATGTCACCAGTCAGATAATGTCTGTCATCAAGGAGTCATAATTTTAAGAGAATAGAGATTTTGCATTGTATGATATAAGTAATGGGCTAAGTATTACCTGAATGACACACAACTAATATAACTGTGGGTGATGGGAGACCCTAGATCCTTTTCTAAAGAATCTGTAGTTTCCCAAATATTACTGATTTGTAATTTGTCCATACTGTCTAGTGCTGGTGAGTATTGCATTTATGCAAATCTGCAGGACTACTTATTTCTCATATCTGTTATTGACATTCTCCAGAAATTTTTTATATCTGTTTCATATGGAGCCTGCTTTATCTCCATGAAATAAATGAATAATAGCCCACCACTGAAATGGATTTCATTATACAATTTATTCCTATTCTTGATGCATTCTATATGCATTAAAATGATATAAAAACAAAGCATCAAGGCTGACTTGTTCTGTGAGGTGAACGCCAATAGAGGGGCATTTTGGGGTCAGAATTTGATTAGGATCTAGAAACTAAGGCTTACACGCAGCGAGATGGAAGGAACTGAGCATATATATATAGTGTTGAGAAAGTCAAAGGCACAGGAATATGAAAGCGTTCTTCAAAGATTTGAAAAGTTTTCCTATAAAAGATCAAGTCTGGTTCTCTTTTGTTGCAGAGTGATGGAGTTAAGATATAGGAAGGCAGATGCTAATGGAGGAATAGGAAAACTTCACAGTGAGATTACTTTGACAGAAGAGCTGGTTACCCTAGGTGCTGGTGGGCCTCCATGCACTTTGCATGTCCAAGTAGAAATTAAACAGCCAATTGTCTTTAGTTTTAGTTTGGATTTGGGTGCTGAATGATCAGGGACCTGTCTAGTTCTATGATCCTGAAGCCAGCTTTGGTAACAGAATGATCAGATGTAGCCTCTTTATTCACAGAAAAGAAATTACAATTAAAGGTTTCTTTATGGCAGCATGAAATGAATAGTTTCTTCTCAAATCAAAATTTTAGACAGACACCTGGAACTAGCCATATTAAATAATTCTGGCTGGCACTAAGAATTGGGCTGTGGCTGTTTTGAAACTTAAACCTGATATTTGTCATGCTCATAATATTTTACAGTTGCTCTGTTAGCATCATTAAATTGTCATAAAAGCCGTTGAGTCAGACTCATATTTTATCTAGTCTTGTATTTCTTCTTGGGAGTGGGAACAGCAACAACAGTTTTAGGTAGCTATTCCCATCCCAGCTGATTTTATTTTTATTTTTTTATTTAAAAAGAATGTTGAAACTCCATCAAGGACTTTCTACATTTTAACCACACCTAGTATTGCTGGTCATCTTTTAATGTTAATTCGGTGTCTAAATGCTAGCTTTGAATTTTATGCACATCCTATGCAATGCCAAATGAAACAGATTCTGTTGTTACACATTTGTGATGTGTTTGGTGTATCTGCCTCACAATCTCAGACTACAAATGTCCTTATAAATAAATAAAGTGACAGACCTCTTATTTGATCCTCCCCTGCTGATATTTGAGATGAAAATGACCATTTAAGGTGAGTTCAAAAGCAGGGGGCTCAGCAGATGTATAATAGCCCTAATAGAATTTCAGGAAGACTGTCACAGAAAGAAAAAAAAGTACTGTAGCTTTAGATCAATTTGAAGCACACAGTTCTTTCCATGGAAAGATAACAGCATGGGATCTTTAAGCATTGGTCACTGCCATATGGGCCCTATTTATAACTACTTAGTTATCAAATTCTTTGTGGCAAATGCTACAGTTGTTAACACATATTTTTTTCATGGTAGTGGTATCAACAGTTCTGTAAATTAAGTGTTATGAAGATGCAACTCCTTTAGAATGCAGAGAAGTTAGTTTGTCTCACAATAAGAAGATCACAGAATTTATCTTATGGATGCTACGTGAAAAAGGTCTTTTAAGTAAGTTAAATCTCAGAAGTTCAAAAGTGTTGTAGACATTGTAGGTTGTGAGGTTGTAGATACATTAATGTGACCTTCGCTGATCTACTGTCCCCTAAGTGGGTTTGAATTGTAGCATTCTGAATCTTGGATGTGGGAAGATTATAAGGGTTGGGAAATCTATACAGTGAGGATGAAAAGTGACTCAAAACAAGGTAGATGTTGCTGGAAAAAATTTTCAGATCTTGTATTTTGAATGTAAAAAACACCTCTATATATCTTTTATTTCCATTGCCACAAACTGCTTTCTGAAAAACAATTGTTGGAAAATATAATGAAAATGTACTTCCTTTAAGAAATCAAGGGAAGCCTATTTTTATGACTCATGCATACAATGTAAGGAAATATTGTATATACTCCCAAGTGTAGATAAACAGACACTCAAATTTTAAACCAAAATACAATGAAAAATGTGGGTCAGCATATTTGTGGTTGGCACAGTTTGTATGCTATTTTAATTAAAAATTCAAAGGTCGGCTTATCCTTGAGTAAAATGTTCCTTGTCTGATACAAAGGGGAAAAAATTGGAATTCCTTGGATTAATAGTGTCCTGGCACAAGTTATGGCTGCAAAAGAGTAGGACAGGGTCTTTGGAAAGCACATTGCATCTTATAGATTTTTAGGGCAAAACCTTTTGAAAATATACACATTTCTATAATTAATTTTTCTAATTTTTTATCCCTCCTTTATTAGTTTTATAAATAACTTAAGGTGGCAGACATACCTAATACTACTACTTCCTCCTGTTCTCCTGCGCGCTGCTTGGAGAGTCCAAGCATGGGTTAAATTTAGTCTATTCGCCCAAGGACTGAGTCAACTTTTCTTAGACATGCCTCCTCCTCCTCATTGAGGACAGTTTAAAAACTCAGTCCAGTCCAGTTCAGATGCGTTTTTGGGGAGCTCCTCAGTTCTTGAGTGAATAGACTGGGACTCTCCTTTAGATAGTTAGGATTTCTTATTTTTGTCTAGTGTTTCATTTTTTCGTAGTAATTAGTTAGCAAGGCTTTTATTCCCTTGCTGTCTCTTTAAGAGATGCTGGGTGAAGGCTGTCGGGTATCTCTGTCCTCTAGCCACCATTCCCCTTCCCCTAGTCCCCTGCCAGATGTAGCAGAGGCCCCGTCCCACCCATATCATCAGAGGGTTGTCTCACCCTCACTGGAGGAGGAGGGCTCTAGGGAGGGTTCCCCTGAAGCATCAATTGGCTATCCTGAGTCCTTGGTTTCATCCATGGCTGAGGAATTAACCCGCTTTGACTGTGCTATTGCAGAGGAGGAACCTGGCCATCAACACATGCAGACAAGCCCATAGCAAGGGGAACCAGCCCGCTGAAGAGCAAGGGCCTAATCTTTCAGTAGAAATGCAGCAGGTTATAGAGCGGGCTATTGAGAGAGGCATTACTGCTGGCCTCTGCAGGGAGCACCAGCCTTCCAAGCGTACCACGGCCAGGTCTTGCCAGCAATCTGTCCGCAGGGATCCGTTGCCACAGAGGTGTCCATTCTAGATTCGTTTTTGCCACCCCGGACTTTTGGACCTTCTTCAGGCCTACAGGAGAAGGGAAGACAGATATTCTCCTGGTTACCATCTACTGCCATTGCTGGTTCTCAACCATTCTGGACTTTTAGAGTTATCTGCACAGTTTCTAAGACCCGCGCAAACTGTCTTGGTATGTGGAGTGTTTGAGTATGTATGTTAGTGAATGATCCCATCTTTATTAACTTTAACTTTTTACCCTGTTTTTATTGTACCTACTGTTTTTATTGTTATAGTGGGGTTTGTATGTTGAGAATGGCTTCTTGGTATATATGAGGGGACCGGGAGTGCAGCCTGGAGCCCCCTCCACTGAGGGGGACCTGCAGAAGCAGAAGTGGATGGGGACCTGGAACCGCCTCTTGTCCTGGAGTGTATGGGGTGAATGGCCTGCCAAGGAGACTGGGGGCCATGGGAGGGGAGGAAGGGTCTACGGAGGGTGGGACGGGCCGGAGCATCCCGGTTACGTCTGGGAGAGTCAGGTATGACGGGAGCTTCAAGGCTAGCCATTACCGGGGAAGGAGGGTTCGCTACGTCACAGCGATCCCTTGTTCCGGCCTTGATAGCTCATCTCAAGGACCAAGTGGCAAGAGATGTCAGGGCCCTGGTCTCAGGTAGCTGTTGCTAAATGCCAGGTCTGTGATTCATAAAGCTCCCCTCGTCCGGGACTTAATATTAGATGGGGCAGATCTGGCATGTATTACTGAAACCTGGCTGGGCCATGAGGGAGGAGTCCCCCTCTCTGAAATGTGCCCAGAAGGCTTTCAGGTGCTCCACCAACCACGACATCAGAGAAGGGGTGGGGAAGTGGCTGCCATCATCCGAAAATCATTAGTTCCTCATGGGATCCCTGCTCCGGAGATTGTCGGGTGTGAGTTCCTTCTGGTGAAGCTGGACCTAGGGGGTCAAGTGGGCTTGTTGCTAACATACCTACCTCCCAGGTGCGTTACAACAGCCCTGCCTGCGCTCCTGGAGTCAGTAGCCAGACTGGCGGTTGATTTCCCCAAACTGATAGTGTTGGGGGATTTCAACCTGCCATCTCTCGGCGAACGCTCTGATGAGGCGCAGGAGTTCATGGCTTCCCTGACAACCATGGACTTGACCCAGGTAATTCAGGGTCCAACTCATACAGCAGGACACACTCTCGACCTCGTGTTTCTCTCGGGGCATTGGAGACGTGATCTGGAATTGAAGGGCATAGAGATCTTGCCCCATCATGGTCAGATCACTTCCTACTGAGGCTGGATTTTCAGAAACCACTCCCCCACTTCAGGGAGGTGGAGCCGATTAAATAGTTCCGCCCCAGGCGCCTGATGGACCCATCAGACGGAGCTTGGGGAAATACCTGACTCCCTTGCCCGCAATCCGACAGAGTCTTTGGTCGCTGCTTGGCATACAGTGGCGGCTGGGGCTCTTGATCGGATTGTGCCTTTGTGGCCTCTCCGCGGCAGTGGATCCAGGAGGGCTCCTTGGTTCATCGAGGAACTCCGGGAGATGAAACGCCAGAAGAGACGCCTAGAGCGACGTTGGAGGGCCAGTAACTCCGAATCTGACCGAACACAGTTAAGAACCTTTATTAGGTCTTACTTAGTGGCAATACGGGTGGCAAAATGTGCTCATTTTCCCACTCTTATTGCGTTCGCAGAATCTCGCCCGGCCACCCTGTTTAGGATAACTCGCTCCCTCCTGAAGGGGATGGATGTGGAGGAACCCTTACAGGGAAGAGCTGAGGAATTTGTTCATTCTCCTGCACACTGCTCAGAGAGTCCAAGAATGGGTTATTATCACAGTCTGCTTGCCCTGGACTGAGAAGTCTTTTCCCTGGCCACGCCTCCTGCGTGGTCACGTCTCTCCAGAAAAAATTCTCAGTCAGCCCGATCGGATTGTTTCACTGTGAGCTCCAGGTTTTTTTTTTAATTATTTTTTACCTAACTTGGACTCTCTGTCTTTTCCCCTTATTCTTCCCTCTTTTTCCCCTCTCCTTTCATTTCTCTTATAATAGCAGCCTGATTGCTGCTTGAAGCCTCTTGAGGCTGGGAGGCAGACGGTGGGGGTTGCTTCTCCGGCTTAGGAGAAAACGCTGATTGTTATTTAAAGTGCACAGCGGGTGGCAAAGCCTTCAGGGAATGCAGCAGGGCTGCGTTTGGTCACCTTTATTGTTTTCTCGAGGTTTTTTCGCCCTTGGCCCTAAAAAACTTGGGAGGCTGCCGCGGAGATGATCGGGGCCTGCTGAGCAGACGCACGTGCTCACGATCATTCTCCTCTTTCCCCTCACGCTGTGCGGAGGCCCTTTTAAGGCTGGGAGTTTCGCGCCCTTTTAAGGCCTTGGCCTCTGCTTCAGCCCCGTCTCACTAGGCTGCCGCTGGATGGTTGTGGGATCAGCGGGGGTTCTTCCCATCCCTCAACTGCCCCCAGACCATCCTCTTCATTGTTCTAGCGGCCCTGGCTCTTGGGCTCCAGGCCTGAGCCTCAGTGCAGGTAGGCCCCCGGCCTGCAAATTGGCAATATTTTTAAAAGAAGTAGGAGAGGCCCCTTTTTTCCCTCCTCATTGCTGGCTGTGGGTGGCTCCTGCTCGAGCCTAGTTGAATGTTAACCTATTAGGTTACAACATTCTGTATTCTCCCCACTCTCTGCTCTGCTGATGCATTATTCTCTTATCATTGTGCATTCTTCTGCATTGTGATGTGCTTCTCTCATGAATTCTCTCGTTCCTTTTTCTTGCAGAGCAGTTTGTCAGAGTTCCCTGTTCCCTTTCTGCCAATTGCCTGATCAACCTGTGTGTTTCCTCATGGATTCTTCTGTCTCAGGTTCCCTTGCTGGTAGACAGGGTTCCCCTCAGGCTCCGAGCGTGGGTTCTCCCCAGGCTATGGAGGATGGTTCAGGCAGGGCACGGGTGGTCAGTCAGGGTAAACCCCCCAAGACTCCCTCTATGGCCGAGGCCAGGGATGCTGAGAGGCGCCAGAGGGCCCTTGACAAACAATTTGAGAAAGCCAGGCGCCTGGCGGAGAGAGACTCCCTCTCCTCCACCCCTGGGGTTTCCTTGGCTCCTCCCCCCAGAAGGGATCCCGCAGCTCTGTTGGCTGAGGAGGTCGAATCACAGGATTTGTCCCCCGGCAGATCCTTGGCCCCTTCCTCACCTTCTCCTTCCTGGTCCTATGACCAAGGGCAGGAGCCAGCGGTTCATTCTATTACCATCCCTCAGGATATTTCCCTTCCTATTCAGGGGGATCAAGCGGATCCGGACATGGGTTTGGATTCTGACTCTGAGGCGGAGCTTTCTCCTAGCATGCAGAGGATGATGGACAGGGCCATTGCTAGGGCTGTGGAGGCTGCCATGCGTAAGCGTGAACGCCCAGTGTCAGGTCCCCCTAAATCCACCCTTACCGAGCCGCCTCCGCCAAAGCGGGTGCGACATCCCTCTATTGAATCCTCTGTGGTCAGTGAGACCTCAGCTCCTGAGGATCCGATCCAGGATCTCTTTCAATTATCAGATGATGAGGACGATCTCACAGCTGACGCCCCATCCTTCTCGGGGCTTTTCAAGCCTTCTCTCTTTAAATCTATTCTGCAGAAGGTGAAGGTGGCCACTGGTGAGGGGATAAAGCCCACCCCTGCTCCTCCTGCCGCTGGGGCCGCTCCGGCAAACCCCAATGCGGCGATGTTTAAACTTCCTCCTTCTCACCAACAGCTGGTCCCGATTCCTGAACTATTCCTTGATTTAATTCAGCGCCAGTGGGATCAGCCTGCCACTTCTTCTTCCCCCAGTGGGGTGGATAAACAGTTGTATACCATGGAGCCGGCTCTGGAGAACCTTCTGGTACTCCCGGAGGTAGACCCCCCCATCACGGCCCTAACTTCCAACACGCCCCTTCCTGCAGACCTTCTTGAGGGTCTCAAGGCGGAAGATAAGAAAGCGGAAAAGGCCTGTCACAAGATTCACCTAGCGACGGCCTGGGCCATTAGAGCAGCCTCATCCGCTTCTTTCTTCAACAGGGCAGTGGTAATATGGCTGAGGGAACTCCTGTATAAGCTTCCTCTTGAAGACGGTCGTCTTCACCAGGATGTCTCCAAGACCATTGCGGCCGCCCAGTATGCCGCGGACGCCTCTCTTAACGCCACCAAATTTGCGTCCAGGGCTCTGGCGGCGAACGTAACATCCCGTAGACTTATTTGGCTCCGCCATTGGCAGGCGGACCAAAAACATAAATGGAAGCTGGCCGCAGCGCCCTTCAAGGGTGCCAAATTATTTGGAGAAGTGCTAGACAAATTTCTTATCGAATCCAAGGATAAGAGGAAGGTCTTGCCCTCTACTGCTAAGAAGGACCGCAAGCCCTTTCGCTTTCGCAGGAGGCAGCCTTTTCGTGCCTCAGAGCCTTCTACCTCCACCGCCTTCAATCCCACAAACCGGTCCTCGGGTCAGTCAGGGGAGAGGGCGCAAGAGAGGGCCTCGTTTCGCGACAGAGGGGGGCAGCAGTTCGGGTTCCGCAGGCTTAACCGCGGCGGAGCTTCAAATAGGCCCTTTCGCAAGTCAAAGTGACTCCCCGATGACATCTCCCATAGGGGGGCGCCTCCAGCTGTTTGCGTCCCATTGGGCTCGGACAGCGGAGGATGCCTGGGTACTTCAGACCATCCGGGAGGGGCTCTCTCTGGAATTTCTTTCCCCCCCTCCCAGGAATTTCATCAGGTGCCCTACCCCTTCCTGTCCCGTAAAGAGGGAGCGGATGGATCAGGAGGTTCTCCACCTTCTGGAAATAAACGCCATAGAGCAGGTCCCCCCCGGGCAGGAGGGGAGGGGTTATTACTCCATTCTCTTTCTCGTCCCCAAGAGCTCGGGGGGGTGGAGGGCCATCTTGGACCTCAAGAACCTCAATCGGTTCATCGCCTACCGGAGGTTCAAGATGCAGTCCCTCCAATCCATCCTGGCGGGGATCCGCCAGGGGGACTACCTGACTTCAATAGACCTGAAGGAGGCGTATCTCCATATCCCCATCCGCCCCCAGCACAGGAGGTTCCTACGCTTCTTTTACGCCGGCCGACATTTCCAATACCGGGCCCTCCCATTCGGCCTGTCGTCGGCCCCCAGGACCTTCACGAAGGTTCTGGCAGTGGTGGCTGCGCACCTCCGACGCAGACCCATACGGCTCCAATGCTACCTAGACGACATCCTCCTCCAGTCGTCGTCCAGGCCGCAGGCCGTACGGGACCTGCGCATAACCATGAGAGCCCTCAGAAGCCACGGGTTCTCCCTAAATCTGGAAAAGAGCCATCTTTCCCCCTCCACCAGAATCATTCACCTGGGGGCGGTGATAGATTCCTCCTGTTGCAGGGTCTTCCTTTCCCCAGACAGAGTAGAGGCCCTCCGCTCTCTTGCACACCAGGTGATCCGGGCAAGGCAGTCTCAGGTGATTCTCCTGTCTCAGCTTTTGGGGAAGATGATCTCCTGCCTGTCGATCGTTCCGTGGGCCAGACTGCACTCAAGAACCCTGCAGTGGCTGCTTCTACCCCACCAGAGGGCCAACAGGAGCAACTCAAGCCTGTTAATCACCGTTCCTCCTCTGGTGAAGAGGTCTCTCCGATGGTGGACGTCACCGGCAATACGCAAGGGGCACCTCTTCAAGGAACCCGTCCGGGTGGTCGTCACCACCGACGCCAGTCTCTCCGGCTGGGGAGCGCACCTGGGCCACCTCGTGGTTCAGGGGAGGTGGTCCGCATCGGAATCCCGCTGCAACATCAATCTACTGGAGCTGAGGGCAGCGAGGTTAGCCCTCCGTCACTTCCACCGAGAGGTCCGTCGACGACACGTCTTGCTGATGACGGACAACGTGGCCACCAAGGCGCACATCAACCGCCAGGGTGGCACCAGGTCAAAACGTCTGATGATGGAAGCGGAAGCCCTAGGTCGCTGGGCGGAGCGCCATCTGGAGTCCATCCGCTCAGACCACATCTCGGGAGTAGACAACACCCGCGCGGACTGGCTCAGCAGGAAAACCATCGACCCGGCCGAGTGGCAACTCGATCCCGCCCTCTTCCGCCGTCTGACCGTCAGGTTCGGTCTACCCCAGATGGACCTGTTTGCCTCCAAAGAGAACGCTCAACTGTCGAGGTTTCTCTCCCGCTTCCAGACTCAGGGGGCAGAAGGGACGGACGCTTTGCGGTGCCACTGGCCCCCAGGCCTGCTATATGCCTTCCCGCCGCTTCCACTTCTACCACAGGTAATCTCCAAGATCATGGAGGAGGAAGCAGAGGTGATTCTCGTGGCCCCCCATTGGCCCCGGAGATCATGGTTTGCCGACCTAGTCAGCCTGTCGGTGTCTCCTCCATGGCGCCTTCCTCCGGATCTGGTCTCCCTTCGCCAGGGGGCAGTCATACATCCCGACCCCCAGTGGTTACAGTTGGCCGCCTGGCACTTGAAAGGGACCTGTTAAGGAGCGAAGGTTTTTCGGATGAGGTAATACGTACCATTCAAGCTGCTCGTCGTCCCTCCACGACGAGGATTTATGACGCCACGTGGGTCTCCTTTGCCAAGTGGTGCGAGGAACGACTTTTGAACCCCGTCACTGCGCCCGTGAAGCGCGTTTTGGACTTTCTGCAGGGGGGTCTGGACAGAGGTTTGTCCCCCAACACTCTACGTCGCCAGGTTGCTGCCTTGGCTACTGTTTGGGCTGGGGATTCTTCGCTAACCCTAGGCAAGGTTCCCAAGGTGCGCATCTTTTTAAAAGGCGCCGCGAATCTACACCCACCCACCGTCCACCGTTATCCTTCATGGCAGCTGTCCGTAGTACTCCAGGCACTCACCGCACCACCCTTCGAGCCTATCAGCTCTATTTCTCTTCGCCATCTGACGCTGAAGACAGCCTTTTTGATTGCTATCACATCGGCACGTCGCATCTCCGAGCTGGCGGCCCTGTCGATGCGTCAGGACCTCTGCATCGTCCATCCCGACAGGGTCGTCTTGCGACTTGATCCCTCTTTCATTCCGAAGGTCAATTCACTTTTTCATAGAACACAGGAGGTCATTCTCCCTAGCTTCTGTCCCCGTCCTTCCCATCCTCGGGAGCGCTCGTGGCATACCTTGGACGTTAGGCGAGCCCTGAAGACCTACCTTCATCGAACGTCGGAGTTTCGGCAGTCTGAGGCCTTGTTCATCTCCTTTCAACCTGGTTCTCTGGGCAAGAAGGTCTCCTCTTCCACCGTGGGGCGCTGGCTCAGGGCTTGCATCGCCTCCGCTTATGAAAGTCTGGCCAAGACGGTCCCTCGAAATATCACGGCCCACTCAACAAGAAGTGCCGCCACCTCCGCAGCCTGGGCTGCCCAGGCCTCAATCGAGGAGATCTGTCGGGCGGCAGCATGGTCTTCACCTTCCCCGTTCGTCAGGCACTACAAGCTGGATGCCTTCGCCTCCGCTGAGGCGGCCTTTGGCAGGAGGGTGTTACAGGCAGTGGTTCAGACGGATGAGACCCGGGACAGCTCTTCTACCCGCCCTGATGGACAGTAACTTGGGTATGTCCCATTCTTGGACTCTCTGAGCAGTGTGCAGGAGAAAGACCATTGGTTCTTACCTGAAGGGTCCTTCTCTGCACACTGCGGGAGAGTCCAACCCACCCAGCTGTCCCGGGGGTGATAGTGCCATCTTCTAGTGTTTCTGAATTGTGACTTATGTGTCCTCTGGACTTGATCTTGTCTCTTAGCAGGACACCTTCACGGTCTTGTACTCTACCTTATTGCGACATCCTCACGGACTTGACTACTTCCATTTTTTCTGGAGAGACGTGACCACGCAGGAGGCGTGGCCAGGGAAAAGACTTCTCAGTCCAGGGCAAGCAGACTGTGATAATAACCCATTCTTGGACTCTCCCGCAGTGTGCAGAGAAGGACCCTTCAGGTAAGAACCAATGGTCTGTTTCTGTCGGATAAGGCCCTCAGATTCGGACGGACCTGGACTCCACTTGGGCAGTACCTGCCGAGATGCCGAGGGTGGGCCTTGATCGGATTTCTTGGAGCGAGTTCCAGCCTGTTACTCCTGAGGAAGTGGACAAGGCCATGGGAGCGGTGAGTGCCTCCACCTGTTTACTGGACCCGTGTCCCTCCTTGCTGGTTTCGGCCAGCAGGGAGGTTACACGAGGCTGGTTCCAGAGGATTATTAACACCTCTCTACAAGGGGATCTTTCCCGCAGCCCTTAAAGGATGTGGTGGTGAGACTCCTCCTAAAGAAACCCAGCTATCCTTAAAAACTACCGTCCAGTCTCCAACCTCCCCTTTGTTGGGAAGGTTGTTGATAAGGTGGTGGCCTTTCAACTCCGACGGTCCTTGGATGAAGCACACTATCTAGATCCCTTCCAGTCGGGTTTCAGGCCTGGTTACTCCACCGAAACTGCTTTGGTCGCGCTGACCGATGATCTCTGGCGGGCCAGGGATAGAGGACATTCCTCTATCTTGGTGCTTCTTGACCTCTCAGTGGTCTTCAATACCATCGACCATGGTATCCTTCTGTGATGACTAGGGGAGGTGGGAGTGGGAGGCACCGTTTTGCAGTGGTTCTCCTCTTACCTCTCAGACAGGTCGCAGTCGTTGTTGGTCGGAGGGCAGAGGTCGACCCCTAGGCCCCTTACATATGGGTTGCCGCAGGGCTCAGTCCTGTCCCCCCTCCTATTTAATATCTACATGAAGCCGCTGGGTGAGATCATTCACCAGCACGGGATTAAATACCACCAATATGCGGACGATACCCAGTTGTATCTGTCTGCCCTGTGCCAACTCAGCGAAGCAGTGGAAGTGATGTGCCAGTGCCTGGAGGCTGTTAGGGTCTGGATGGGAGTAAACAAGCTGGCACTCAATCCAGACAAGACCGAGTGGCTATTGATGTTCCCTCCCAAGGATAGTCCAGACTCTCCATCTATTAGCCTGGGGGGTGAAAGTCTACACCCCTCAGAGAGGGCCCGCAACTTGGATGTCCTCCTGGATCCACAGCTGACATTAGAACACCATTTGTCGGCTGTGACCAGGGGGGCTTTTGTCCAGGTTCGCCTGGTGCACCAGTTGCGGCCCTATCTGGACCGGGAGGCACTTCGAATGGTCACTCATGCCCTCGTCACCTCAAGGCTCGATTACTGCAACACGCTCTACATGGGGCTGCCCTTGAAGAGTATTCGGAGACTACAGTTGGTCCAGAATGCAGCCGCGCGAGCAATATCGGGTGTACCTCGTTATACCCATGTCACACCTATCCTTGGCGAACTGCACTGGCTCCCTATTGGTCTCCGGACACGCTACAAGGTGCTGGTTATTACCTTTAAAGCCCCACATGGCCTTGGACCTGGAAATCTGAGAGACCGCCTCCTGCTACATACCTCCCAACGGTCGATAAGAACTCTCAGACTGGGCCTCCTCCGGGTGCCGTCGACCGGACAATGCCGGCTGGCGGCCCCTCAGAGGAGAGCCTTCTCTGTAGCTGCTCCGGCCCTGTGGAACGATGTACCCGCAGAGATCCAGACCCTTCCCACTCTCGTAGCCTTCCAAAAAGCCACCAAAACCTGGCTGTTCTGGCAGGCCTGGGGCTGTTGACCCATGAATGAGGTCCAGCCCCCAGCTAAGTCAAGTGTATGGTGTGTTCTTTTTAAATTGTTCCTGTCTTTCCCCTTTTTTTATTTTGTTTTATCTTGTATTTGTAAGCAGACCGGAGTCCTACGGGATTGCGCGGCATATAAGCTTATTAAATTACGAATTACGAATTAGAGGAGGACAACATAGGGGAGCAGGAGCTATTGGAGGATGAGAATCCTTCTCCTGATAAACCTACATTTACTGGGTTATTCAAGCCTTCCCTTTTCAAAGCAATATTATATAAGGCCAAGGCCTCAACCGAATTGGGCAGCTCCAATCAGGGTGTGGCGGCTGCCTCTGGATCCCAGGATCCGAAAGAGAGCTCATTTAAAGAGAACGCCCCAGCGCAAGATCTGGTTCTGGTGTGGGATCTTTTTGTAAACGTCATTCAGCAGCAGTGGACGCAACCAGGTTCATTAACCAACCCCAGTGGGGCAGACAAAAACCTATACTCGGTAGAGAGTAATCTAGAGGATATATTGCAACTTCCGCAGATAGATGCCCTGTTATCTCACTCACGTCCAGTTCTGTCCTTTCACCTGACCTCTTAAAGGCCTGAAGGCAGAGGACAAGAAGGCAGAGAAAGCCTGCCATAAGATGCACCAGGCAGCTGCCTGGTCCATTAGGGCTTCTACCTCAGCCTCCTTTTTCACCAGGGTATTGTTACTTTGGTTATGATAGTTGATATCTAAGCCCTTTACGGAAGGGTCCAGATGGAAGCATGATCTTAACAAGATCATTGCTGCTGTGGAGTATTCAGTTGATGAGTCTCTCAACGCTGCGAAATTCTCTTCCCGGGCATTAGCTTCCAATGTAACTTTACACCATCTCCTGTGGCTTCGCCACTGGCAGGCGGACATGAAGTCCAAATGGAAATTGGCTTCTGCCCCCTTCAAAGGGGACAACTATTTGGAGAGAACCTAGACAAGGTCCTGATCGAAACAAAGGATAAACGGAAGGTTCTTCCGTCCACCACCAGGAAGCCAGACAGGAAGCGTAACACTTTCTTTTGGAAGCAGTCCTTTCATGGGACTGATTTTTCTGGCTCTGGTTCCTCCTTCCACAGGTCCTGCCCTCAGGGCAGCGACCGTGCCCAGGACAGCTCATCCTTCAGCGATAAGGGTAGACCACAACAGCCCTTCCGTCGCCCCTTTCGTGATGGCTCCAACAGCCGCCCGTTCCGTAGAAATAAGTGACCACCAGCCGGGTCCTCCCATAGGTGGTCGTCTCCAACTATACGCCGCCCGATGTGAGTCAATAACAACCGATGCCTGGGTTCTCAACACGGTCAGGCAGTGACTGCCCCTGGAGTTCCTCTCCTTCCTCCTCGGACCTTTGTTCGCTGTCCCATTCCCACATCTCCCATAAAGAAGCAACGCATGCAGACAGAGATACAGCATGTGCTAGAAATAAGCGTGATAGGGCCAGTCCCCGTAGAGCAGGAGAAAAGAGGGTTTTATTCTATCCTCTTTCTCGTACCAAAGAGCTCCGGGGGGGTGGAGGGCCATATTGGACTTAAAAAATCTAAATCGTCATCTGGCCTACAAGCGCTTCAAGATGCAATTCTTGCAGACGATCTTAGGCTGCATCAGATGGGAGGACGAGCTGACCTCGATAGATTTGAAGGAGGCATACCTGCACATTCCCATCCACAAGTCACACAAAAGATTCCTCAGGTTCCATTACGACGGCAGGCATTACCAAAACAAAGCCCTACCGTTCTGACTTTTATCTGCACTGAGGATCTTCACAAAGATATTGGCGATCCTAGCAGTGCATCTTCGCTCTCGCCCAATACACCTCCTCTGTTATTTGGACAACATTTTGATCCTATCGCCGTCCAACTCCCAAAGTCTCAGGGATGTTCAGACCACCATTCACATGCTGCCGCACTATGGGTTCTTGGTGAACCAGGGAAAGAGTCACATAATGCCTTCCACCACATCCTGCACCTCAGTGCTCTGATAAATTCCGACTGTTGTCGTGTGTTCCTCTCGCCAGACCATCTGCGCAACCTCATGGCCTGGGTGCTGAAGGCGAATGTGACCAAGTATTCCACCATAGTCGCCTTATCGCAACTGTTGGCGCTCAAGATATCATGCATAAAGGTGGTCCCCTGGGCACGCCTTTATGCGAGGGAGCTCCAGTGGTTTCTCCTGCCCTTCCAATGGGCACAGGCGAGCAGCTCTCCCAGATGGGTTGCATTGGTGCACTGGTGCCGAGCACATCACATTGACACATTTTCTTCAACTATCCCACAACTTCTTAACTTTCTACAGGAGGGGTTGGACAAAGGCCTGTCTCCCAACACCCTTCACTGCCAAGTTGCGGCCCTATCTACCATCTTGTCTAGGCACTCATCACAGTCCTTGTCGCAACACCCTCAAGTGAGAAGCTTCCTGAAGAGTGCTTCGAATCTACATCCGGCCATAATCCATCGGTTTCCTACGTGGGACCTTCCACTTGTTTTACAGGCTCTGACTAAAACTCCTTTTGAGCCCATCCGGTCAGTCAGACTTCAACACCTAACTCTAAAAACTGTTTTTCTTATAGACATCATGTCAGCCAGGAGGGTGTCGGAGCTGGCAGCCCTCTTGGTCAGGGAGGACCTGTGTATATTTCATAATGACCGGGTCATCCTCCATCTGGGTCCGGCCTTCTTACCGAAAATTAACTCAGTGTTCCACAGGGCACAGGAGGTGATACTTCCTAACTTTTGTCCTCATCCATAGCACCCCAGGGAGCACACCTGAACGTTCGTAGAATGGTTTGCAGATACATCAAGAGGACAGCGACCTTTCATTGGTCTGAGGTGCTCTTCGTAGTCTTCCAGCCGGAATCTATGGATCACAATGTTTCACCTTCCACTATTGGACGCTGGTTGAGAGTTTGTATCCAGTTAGCTTACCAACACCAGGAGAAGACAGTTCCATCGCATATCACAGCACAGTCCACGAGGAGCGCCGCATCCACAGCAGCTTGGGCGACTCAAATTCCTGTGGAGGAGATCTGTAGGGTGGCGTCTTGGTCGTCACCTGCACCATTCATTAAACATTACCATATTGACTCCTTTGTCACAGCTGAAGCTTCCTTTGGAAGAAGAGTGTTATAAAGGGTTGTAGCAACCTCGCACACCCCGACCGATCGTTCTTCTTCCCTTCCTGGGACTTCATAGCTTGGGCATGTCCCATGCTTGGACTCTCCAAGCAGTGCAGAGGAGAATGACTGTTGGCTTACCTGAACTGTCATTCTCTGGGTGCTGTGGGAGAGTCCAACCCGGGCCAGGGGTTTATTGACTTGGTTCAGGATGCTTCAGGTTGTCCGGAGACAAGACACCGTTGCTATGTCAGTCACAGGATCATGTCTTTGTTTTTAAACTGCCCTCAATGAGGAGGAGGAGGCGTGTCTAAGAAAATTTGACTCAGTCCTTGGGCAAATAGACTGAATTTAACCCATGCTTGGACTCTCCCGCAGCTCCCAGAGAATGACTGTTCAGGTAAGCTAACGGTCATTTTCCCCACAACAACAGTCCTGCGATATGAGTTGGTCTGAAGGAGAGTGACTAACCCAAAGTCTCACCCAGCTGCTTTCATGTCTAAAGGCAGAACTAGAACTCACAGTCTCCTGGTTTCTAACTTGGTACCTTAACCACTAGCTTGCTATAAATTACTTTTTGCAGGGGAATTCAAACATGTAGTTGCGCCTTTATTGCTGAGGGTGATTGTGTAAGGAGCCACACATTCCTTCATATCTGTAAAAATGTACCATGGCCATACTGCCGTTGATAGGCTGCATCAAGTGAGAAGAAGAAACCCGAGGGAAGGAGGAGCCAATGTCGCAACAACACAAGGTGCGGTCTTGACAGTCCGAGACCACCGTTGACACTTTTGCCACTGGACGGTCCAGTTGGACCTAAACTGTCCCGTAGAGACGGTGAACGGGAAGACAAAGCCTTGCTGGTCTCAGCGACTTTGCAAAGTCCCTGATTGACCCAAGGAAAGTGCTTCAAGCCGGTGGCAAACAGGCAGCCCCTAGGCTGATGAAGTCAGAGACGGCTCCGTAAGGAAGGAAGTGAAAGTGAGTCCATCGGGTGAGATTTTTTTTTTCCTATTCTGAGAAAGATTGCCAAAAGAATTTTTTTAAAAGATAAATTAGTCCTTTAAGTAAAAGAATAAAGCGGCAAATTTAATTCTTATTGGACTGCCTTGGAAAGTTTTTGTTTTTTCTTGTAACGATATTTTGTGGATTAAAGTGACCGTAATGTTTCTCAGCTTGAAGTGAATGGATTGATTTTTTTTCCCTCCATTTTTTGTCACCTTATTTTTTGGCTTGAATTAAAAACCCCTTTTTATTTTAACAAATTCTTCCTACCATTTGTTATTAAATTCCACCAAAGACAATTAAAGATCTTTGTTTTCCATAAGCTTGAGACAAGTATGAAAAAGTAGAATCTGCCATTCGGAAGTCAGAGTCTGGAGTTCTTTTTTGAAACAATGTATCCTTTATTCATTCCACTTTGATCTTACTGACTTTGTAACTGAAGGGTTTGCAACTTGCTTACAAAATCTGATAAAGAGCCAAGGGCACAAATTGTTTTCGCAGGTGCTCTTGGAAAATATTTTGGCAAGAGAAGGAAAAGGAAAGAAAAAGATAGAACCCTTCTCTTTTGAAGAGTACAAAAGAACTTGTGCTTAAGTCAACTTTAAATAATAAATAAATAAATGTGTGTGTGTGTGTGTGTGTGTGTGTGTGTGTGTGTGTGTGTGTGTGTGTATATATATATATATATATATATATATATATATATATATATATATATATATATATATATATATATACACATGTATAATGTATACATGTATTTATATATATATATATATGTATGTATGTATGTATATATATATATACACATATACATATACATACATACACATACACACACACACACACACACACACACACAAAAGAGGCCTGGAAGGCTAGAGTGGCAGTGGCTATCAGACTCCTTTCTTTTTTCTCTCCTTCATTTTTTTTGGGGGGGGGGAATGGATCAATATGCAGATGAGGAAACCTTAAAATTTTGAAATATCCTGCCTGGACTTCAAAATATTTTGGAAGGATTTGGGAGATTTGAGAAGACGTTGGATAGACTATTGTTTCTCACAGCAAAAGATGATGGGGTTGGAGCCCCAAAAATTAAAGAAGAGAATGAAAATATAGAAGATAAAGACAAGACAATAGATGAACTTATTAATGGGGCAAATAAGGGTGAAAATGGAAAGAAGGGAAGATGGAAAAGTGGATTTGACAATTTGGAGCTTTATCCCAGATTTCAAGATGCAGGAGAAAAAAAGGGTGATAATGATGGAGTTAAGAAGAGAAACCTTTTCAGAAATAAGTCTGACAACCAAAGACAAGCTAATTTTAATAACAATTCAAGGGCAATGAGATTATTTGAGAGATCTTTTAAGCAATAAAGTGCGGAGAGAAGTTTATAAAAACTTTATAAAGGAGCTGAAAAGAGAATTGACACAACAACTGGCAAGAGAGATAAGACTGTTTTGCCACTGGAAAGATACAGGTTGATAATGAAAGTTGATGATAAAAAGTTAGTTAATTTTTGGTGATTAATAAGTAGGAATTTCAGTATTTTGTAGATTGTTTTAGATTGTTATTAAGTGCTTATTTGTTTCCTTATAATTAACTATGACAACAATAATGAAATGATAACCTCAATTAGTATAAGTAACGGTTATAAATTGTAAATTGGGACTTGGCGAAAAGACCTATAAATTTTATTAATAAATTTTTGTTTAGATCTTGTTATAAAGGTATAATTTCTTTGGGTCTGATGAGAGGAGATGTGATATAAATAGTAAATAATTTTTTGTTAATCACAACAATAACAGGGAAATGTTAATGGATATTTTTGGTGATTAATAAGTAGGAATCTTAGTATTTTGTAGATTGTTTTAGATTGTTATTAAATGTTTATTCATTAACATATAATTAACTATGATAATAATAATGAAATGATTACCTTAATTAGTAAAAATAACTTGGATATAAATTGTAAATTGGGACTTGGGGAAAAGACCTATAAATTTTATTAATAAATTCTCTTTTAGATCTTGCTATAAAGGTATAATTTCTTTTGGGCCTGATGAGAGGAGAGGTGATATAAATAGTAAATAATTTTTAGTTAATTACAATAATAACAAGGAAATGTTAATGGATAATGTTTAATGGTATATATGTGTGTGTGTTGTATTGGTAAAAGCAAATTGGATATAAGCTTTAAAGTGTGAGTTGGGGGGGAAATGGGGGGAAATGCTTAGATATCTTATTAACTGATTTTGTTTCAGAATATGTTATAAAGGTGTAATGTTATTGGAGGTTTATTGAAATGGCGAATGAATGCCAGTAGGTGGTTGTGTCTTTAAATACAAATGATTTCAGATAAAAGCACTTTTAAATAATTGTAGTTAAATGAGAATTGTGGTACAGTATTGTGGTATAGTAAAATACATAAAGATTTTTGATTTAAAATGTACAATGTACAATGAATGAAGTATATGTAATGATTGTGGAAGAAACGCACAAAGTGTATTTGTAACCAATCGACATGCTTTCTACAAGATGTAATGAAGGATGATTCTTTTTTGTGTTTTTGTTTAATTAAAATAAAAAAACTTTTCAAAAAAAAGTGAGAAGAAGAAACCCGCCTCCACCATGCAAATGTGGAGTCTGATGCTGGTTTGTTCTTTGCCATGCAAGAGGTTTCTAAAGACCATTGGCAGTGAAAGTTGCATGAAATGCAGAGTAAAGTAAAACAGAGATTGGCAGTCTATATTCTTCTGCATGGCTGGAGGTTGATTCTGCCTTCTGTAACTAGAGAAGGAGCAGATGGTTTAAGCTTATTTTAAAGTGCAGGGTCTATTAAAATAACAAGCTGATAACAAGCATTTGGCAGTTTAAGAAGTCCACTTTCTGAAGCAGGCTTTTCACTCTGTGGAAGTCCGGTGGACAAAACGTTGTTAGAAGCAATAATAGGAAATAGGCAGTGTTTTATAGGTTTTTCCCCCTGAGAAAACAAGTTGTTATAACTTTTTAATTGTGAAGTACAGAGAAAGAAGGAAACTGCTTTAGAGAAGTAATGCGCACATTCTGATTTCAGTTGATGTAATATTGTGATGTTAGCTATCCTAAAAAACAAAAACAAAACATTTATTACTGAGTGTTATAGTCATGCAAAATAGTGGTCCCCTAAATTGAATGTCCTTAGACTATGCCCTTAGCAATATGACTCATGGGATAATTGTTGATCTGAAGTTCTCAATCTTAATTACATTTAAACATTGTGCTAGATCATGTTTTGTTTTAACCACTGCTTTTCTGATTATCTGCATGATTGATTCACATTAAAGCTAGGGCATAAGCCATAATTGAACAAAAGCAGAGTAGCTGTGTTGATGCAGCTCGGCAAGCTATGAGATGTCATAAATACAGTCATATAACAAATGATAGGTGATTCAAAGTTATGCTAGACTTCAGATTAGAAATACAAGTTTATACAAATGCAGAAATTACATAGGTTCATTAAAAATGGAATGGTAAACAAACCTACTTGGTGGAATATTTTGAGTTTTAATTCAAAATAAGCTGCCTTGACCTCTCTGGAAGTGATTCTACAAAATAGAAAGGGTTCTTACTTTAAAATATGGGGATTTTGAGGTCAGACACCTTAAATAAAGTTGGAACCATGTTGAAACACTCATGTAGAGTCTACACAATGTTTTATTAAGTAGGGTGCACCTCTATTTATAACTCATTCTCATTCTAAGTGAAAAATTATCCACTATGGAAGGTTTTTAAGCCTCTCTATCTATCTAAAGTAGCACTTCTCTGAAGATGTTAATGCAGCTGTTGTGATTTTAATGTGCATTTGCATGAAGCACAATTTGCTGGTGCAATTTGCATTGGGTGTAATTTTTTCAGGAGTTCCTGACCTAATTTCTCAGTACTTGCTTTAAAAAGTAAAAGACAAACTGTGTCCATGTCACCAACATAATCCATGTGGGTTTCTTATATAGCAGCCTCCCTGATATACCAGCATAGTTTTTAAGAATATCGCTCCTTTGCCCTTGTTCATTCATCAGTTTGTGATTAGGAGGACAAAGCACTAACAGCAGTCCCAAATTGGTTTAAATCCATAAAAGTTTTTCACTAAATACTTCCTTCCCCTCCATCAGTTTTCTTCATTTTCATTTTCTATACCAGACCAGGGGCACCTCTGTTGTGAAGTAATGAGAAATTGTCGCTTTAGGCAGTAGACTTTAGGATGGGTGCCATTGTCATGCTATCATTTTGACATTTTGGCTTCAGGGGCAAATGTTTTCTGAAGTTGCCAAGGTGAGTATATAGCTTTGGGATGCCTGAAATCTGTGACTCCACGTCCTTTTCTGTGCTTTTGACTTGGTTATTGCTTTGCTATATCTGTAATATCCAGTAACAATCTTCCTGAGGTTAGACTGGTATTATCAATATGAGGAGTGTCACGGGGAGGGTAATTGGCATTCAAGTGGATCTCTAGCAGCTGGACTCTGTCAGAGTCAATATTAATTTGAAGCCCGTCTTACAAATTTATTTAGCTATTTAAGAAAGTAGGCTGTTATGCTTTACCTAATGAGGGGTGCAAAACAATATAGAAAATGGCTGTATTTTAGTAGCAGCTTGTGGAAAGGTGCGGAGGAGAGACAGGGTGGGAAAATTACCTATTGACAGGTTGAAATATGCAGGAATATAAACACTTGGCTTCTAAGAAGGAGCCAACTAGACAACTGTGCAAAGCAACTGGTCCTAAAAGCTTGAAAATATCAGTGGAGTTTATATTTAAAAAATATTATAGCTTCGTTTAGGCTTTTTAAAAGGATTACAAGTAGTCCTCGACTTATGGCCATTCATTCACTGACCATTTAAAGTTAAAATGGCACTGAACAAACATTTACTTGTGCCTGGGCTACGAAGTTATGGCTGTTGAAGTGCCCCCACAGTAACTGGATCAACATTCAAGTGCAATGTGTTATGAATATTTATTTAGTTTGCAGACTGTATTTCTCAGGGAAAGTTCTGAAAGAAAGAGAAGGTCCTTGTGCCCAAAGAGTAAAACATGACCTTTATCTGCCATTTTTAATGAATACTGAAGCTGTATGTGGGTGAAGTATAAGACTTTAGCTTTGTTTATAGAAGAAGATAAAGGGAATAGAAATCTCAGTGTTCTCAGTTATTTGAGTCACAGGAAAAAAGGCTTTGCAAACGTATTGCCTTATTTCTGCAAAGTTTCGGCCTCAGTTGGTTTTGAAGTACAATGTGAATTTTAATGTATTCCCTTGCTCATCTTCATCCCAAATGAACTTTTTATATTAGATTATTCCTATATAATCAACATAATTTCTGGGAAATGCTACCTTCAACATAAAACTGTTTAATTTTGTGGATTTGACACATGATATAAATATGTTATTCCCTTACAACAATAAATGTTTTCGAGAGTTTGGAAAGCCAGTGTAATTCTTGATCTTGTAATTATTATGAGAAATAGAATGCTTATTTCCAGAATTCAGGAATAACTCTGAAGGGACTCAGAAAAATGAACATGGCTTTGTGAAAGAGGCCTTTGGTCTGTTGTGATCATCTGAATCTTTATTTTTATTATGCTTTCTTTCTTCTTTTTGACCCCCCCCCTTTAGATTCCCTTTCCCTTTTTTCTGTTATTTTGTATTTTATCTTTTTAATTTTTTTAAATCTAGTTGCTTTTAAAAAGCTCTTCATTGTTCAATCCTGATCAACCAAAACCCATTAAAGGTTACCAGAGATCTATCCATATTATATATCTAATTTAACCTATCTATATTACATACCTAATTTAACCTTGGCCAAATAAAGCAACTTTACATTCCTCCTTTTACTTTTAATAATCTTTAACGTTTACCCTGTAACATAGAATCTGATTTCTTTTCAGTTTTTATTTGTTCGGGTTTTATTTGTTTATTTGTTTTATTTGTCCTGTGGATGAATCCAACCCTTTCCTTGTCTGGAGAGGAATCTGGTCCATTCCTCTTCATTCTGCCCTGGGCAGTTTTTATAGAGTTATCTTAAGTTTTCCATTTCTTCTCCAGAAGCCCAGAAGAGTGATTTTTCAAGTGGTTTTTATGGATGCGGCCTGTGATTAATTGTGTTTTTGTCTCTATGTTTATGTGTGTGTGTGTGTGTGCATCAGACTTAGGGCAGATGTTGGGAGTTGTAATGCAGTTCATCTGGGCTTGTAGATGAGCTGTTGTGGAAGTTTTTTATCAGATCTTTTATTGCTTCCAAATGTTGCATCTTGAAGGGAATTAGCATAGTAACCCGAGTCTCTCTTGCTGAAGATAAAAGTATTGCTCTGACTCTTCCTAATCTTCAGGTTTGGTGCCATAACACCTTGCTTGGTTCCTGTCTTAAGTAGATTGATCAAGCAGCTTTGAAAAGCTCCCAGATGTAAAGCCTTGGAAGTCTTGGTCCAGCCCCAGGGCCCAGCCCAAAATGGTTATGAGGCTCACGTTTAATGTGACAAAAGGGGAAATAATTTAATTCCTAATTAGAAAGGAATCATATTTAATTTCAGTTCGAAATGAAAAGCTACTTACTTCTGACTTGATTCCTTCACTAGCATTTGGAAAAGCAGTCACTGGCTTGTAACTGAAGGCCAAGTATGATTGCCATCTGAGAAACTGCAAGCTTTGGTTGGTACTCATGGGGATGATTGTTCTAAAAGGTAATTTGTGCATTTATTGTGCATGTAAGATAAAGAAAACATTTGAATTGTTTTTTTTAAAAACCAGTACTGTTAAAAATATTAATGTTTTAATGGCATTTTCTAGGTTTAAAAATGGTAGATAAAGCCAACAGACTGGAGTTGAAGTAACTGGTGATTAAGTATAATTCTAGTTAGCTTCAAATCTTTGATCAGAGGCAGGGTTGAAATGCTACCTGTTCGGACTAGTTCATCCAAATTGGTAGTAAAAAATACTACCGGTTCGGGTGAACCAATATTTCCAACATCAGCTAGGCGATGATCAGCTGTGACGCACAAATTTTATTAGCTAGAATCATTGGATTTCCTGCTTTCTAGCTAAACTAAATCATGTGGCACAGCGGATCCCCCCTCCCCGGCACTGTTATACTTACTTTACTTACTTACTACTCAGACTCAGAAGGCTTCAAAATGTTCCTTTTTTAGCACTGTGTGGGCATGCTCAATAGCAGACTTACCAAACCGGTAGCAGACTTCAGAGGATTACACCGCTGATCAGAGGCCACATTATAGGTGCATAACTTCTCTAGGGTTCTGTTTGCCATTTTCCTTCTAGATGTTTTCAGAACAAATCATGGAATTGGGAACTTGTTTACATCAAGATGTTGGAACAGTGCAGAATAAATTAGAATTAAGACCCTGCCCACTTCAAGGTGCACAGGTAAAAATTAAGCTAAGATGGGGATGGGGGTGGAGCTGCCCTACTACTTACTATTGGATAGTTGCAGCCAGGCCTGGCACACCTTGGCCCATTTCTTCTGCTGGCAAGGCTTTCCTGAAGGCCTCTATAGCCGATAATAGAGCTTTGGATCGATCCAGAGCTCTGTTATTGGCTACAGAGGCCTTTTGGAAGGCCTTGCTGGCCTTGCAGTACGAAGAAGTTCCTGAAGGTCCCTGATAGCGAAAAAGTGGCCAGGGGCGACGTGTGCAAGTGACATGAGTCAGTGGACAACATTCCCCCCTCCCCGAAAATAAGACCTGGTGCCTTTTGTGGCAAAAATATATATAAGATAGGGTCTTGTTTTCAGGGAAAAATGGGTAATTTGCTCAGCAACTGTCTGAAAGAAAATGACATGATAAGTCCTCATACTTATGACCACAACATGGTCACATGATTGCAGTTTGGGCACTTGACATTGGCTTGTATTTATGATGATTGCAGCGTCCTGGAGTGTGTGTCACATGATTGCCATTTGTGATGTTCCCAATTGACTTCTGACAAGCAAAATCAGTTTGCTAATGACCACATGATTCGCTTAACAACCATGGCAAAAAAGTCATAAAAGTGAGTTTGACCCACTTAACCCACATTAGTGGCAGACATTCCAATTAATTTTGAGGACCAGTTTTATTTCAATTTCTTTTGATGCTAGATCAAAGGTAATTGGAATTTCACTTTAAAAAGTTATTTTTGGTAGAGCAAAAACTATATTTGATAGCTTTGCTGACTAGATAATGAACTTAGGAAATCAAGCATTGAATCTGTTTGCTCTCTTGTAACCAAATTTTATTATTTATATTCAATGACATACAACAGTGTGACATTCCCTATTGGGAAAGATTGAAATTCTACATTCAAATCTATCCCTAGTTTATACAAATTTTGGAGAAAAATCACATTTGCTTTGATTCCTATAATTCATTTGATATTGACTCCAAAAAGAAGAGAGGTCTTGTTTCACCCTCAAATAATTTATCTTTAAAATAAGGTTCTCTGTGATCTGCTGAGAAAATAGAAGAAGCTGGAAATGAGTTTTTGGCTTAAGCATTTAGTCTTAAGCATTTCTTTTAGGAAGAGGTCATTTTAAATTCAGGCTTATCTTCCTTTCAGGTAAATAATTTTTTTTTTTTTTTTTGCTCTTGTTAGCATTGCAGAACCATTTTTCTATCTTCTGGCTTTCTGTCCGGCATTATCAATGTATAAGTCAGTGATGGCTAATCTTTTTCTCCTCGTGTGCTGGAATTGCATGCACGATAGCACACCCATAATGCAATGCATCCCTGTGTATGTGCACATAACCCCTGTGCTTCTCCTGCGCATGTATGCAACCCTCCTCATGCTCCCCTTGCATGAGCACAACCCCCCCGTGCCCCATTTTGGGCCTAGCAGGCCTCCCTAAAGCCTCCTGGGACCAAAAACGGGCGACTGGGCAGCATCACACATATACCATGCCCTGTTTTGAGCCTAGCAGGCTTCCCTGAAGCCTCCTGAAACAAAAAATGGGGTGTATGGGGGTCGAGCCGAGGTGGCGCAGTGGTTAGAGTGCAGCACTGCAGGCTACTTCAGCTGACTGCAGTTCAGCAGTTTGGCTGTTCAAATCTCACCAGCTCAAGGTTGATTCAGCCTTCCATCCTTCCGAGGTGGGAAAAATGAGGACCTGGATTGTTGGGGGCAATATGCTGACTCTGTAAACCGCTTAGAGAGGGCTGAAAGCCCTATGAAGCGGTATATAAGTCTAACTGCTATTGCTATAATCCCTGCCCTCCACGCATGCATGTGTATGTCTCGCATGCACGGCAGAGATCTGAAAATTAGCTGGCTGACAGGAGGCATGCACACATGCACGATGAAGCTGAGCTGGGCAACCCTTCACATGCCCACAGAGAGGGCTCCATGTGCTACCTGTGGCATACGTGCCGTAGGTTTTTCATCATGGTTATAAGTCTTTATGACTGAGGGCTAGAATCTTACGGTGTTTTGAAAACTGACAGTTGAGGGCTTCTGGTGGGCGGGGCCTGACAGAGGGTTGTTATCTCTAACAGCTCTGGAATCTTGGCGTCGTTAATCTGTCTAAACAGCAATCTATCAAGCTGTTTAGTAGTTTATTTATCCTCCCTTCGGTCTTAGAAGAGAGAGATGAGCAGTTATGCATCGGAAGTTTTCCAACTAGCTCTTTCAGCATAAACGCTGGGAGGAAAGTGGGAAAGCACCGGCTGTAGCATGGCAGCTCCGTGCCAGGATTTATTCCTCTGCCTTTTGTTGCAGAATGAAGGTTTTTGCTCATCCTCAGCACAATGATTTATTATGGACTTCAAGCCGAGCTGAACCAATACTTGTGAAGTTCTTAATTGTATGTATAAATTCTTAGCTCCATTGTAAAGAATTTCTTCTGCTGATTACTTGCTGAAAGTTCTATAAAAATGGCACCGAGCTGTGTAGGAGGGTCGTGCCTCGGGTAGAGCTTTTGCAAAGCCTAAAAGTGATTTACTATCAAGAAGAGAGTTATTATCAAAACAAATAACAATTGCTGTATAATTGGACTGCCTGGACTTTTTAACTGACTAAAGAAGATTAAGTTTGAGATGGCTTCTAAGCAAAAATTCCCCCCCTCCTCCCCCCGCATTGAAAAGTGCCGGAAATTCACCAGCGCCTTCTGCTAAAATACATTCATCACTCCCTTCTACATCTGCAGGGGACCCCCTGACAAGGGAAATTCTGCAGAAGGAATTAATTGATGCATTAAAAAATCATGCCGTTACGATAGAAACAAAACTTAAGGAAGAGAAGCTGCTTCTAACAAACAGATGTCTGAAAAACTTATGACATGTAACCAAATGATTAGAAGGGACTTGGTGACGGCTCTGAATTCAATAGTTGGTTATGCACAGGCCCTTGAAGAAAAGTTAGAAGAACTTAGTGACGCTAATACGAACTTGGCAACGAAAATGGAGGCGGTCCAGCAAAAGGTTAGCGATGCAGACAATGAAATCATAATGCTACAGCATAGGGAAATGGAATTGGCTTTAAGGATAAGGGGCCTCCCTGAAAATACACAAGAGAACCTGAAATAGACTCTCTCTGAAGCCTTCGACCTGATGGCGGGAAGGTCAGGAGGGAATCTTGACTGGCAAATCGAAAAGGTTTATCGCGTTAATTCCTCGCTGGCAAAACAAAAACAATTACCAAGAGATATAGTGGTCTACTTTGCCACTAGAGATGTGAGAAATACGATATTACAGGAATCCTACAAAAATAAGCTTCAAATCCGGGGTCGGGAGGTGACTGTCTTGAAGGAGATACCACCTAAAATGCTCAGATCTAGGAAAGACTATGCCTTTCTAGTGGAAGAGCTCAAAATCGCCAGATACAGTTTAGATGGGACGCACCAACCGGCATCGCATTTAGCTATTTTGGAAAAAGACATCGCCTCAATACAGTATGGAAAGCTCAAGATTTCTACACCAACATACTGAAGGGTGGACAACTCTCTTCCTCTAGATCTAGACAAAGAGAACAAGAAGGATATGATGGAAAGCAAGCCACACAAGTTTTAACAAGGGGGGATCAACTTGTTCTTTCAGAGGTACAAGAAGCTAAAGAACAAAGACAAGACCTCATGGTTACCAGATGAATGGAACAGGAATTAAGAAAGCAACGTACACAAGCCACCGTTCAGGAGCATACAGGTGTTACATCAGAAACAGTGGGAGGAGCTAGGCCAAAGGTTAAATTTCAAGAGGTTCAGATGGCTATTAAAAAGTTTCAGGGGGCTAATGATGAACTAAATCTCTAATATGGAATGTTAAGCGATTGGATTAATTTAGCAGAAAATGGAGTGCTCAGTATTGAAGGGTTTGATTTGGTATATGGCTGCTTGTTTGCTATATAATAAAGAGGTGGATGAGAACTTTAAAGGTCATGCTCTGGGGAATGCTTTGCTACGGGTTGGGGAAAAAACATTAATATTAATTACATGGTAGATTTATAAAAAGGTTAAGGTATTCTGGACAAAAATATGATGGATTATGTAAAATGCTCTCTCTCAAAAAAAAACCCACCTATTCTCTGTTATGCATAATCACTGACTGCACAGCAGTAGAGATTAACTTGACTTTGCATTTGATAACTGCAGCTAGATTGTTGGTGGCGCAATACTGGAAGATGGAAGATTTGTTTGCTATCTAGAAATGGATATTGAATATCACAAACTTAGCAGAGATGGCTAAAATAGTTGCATATCTCAAGCATAATTCAAATGAGAGATATAAACGAGACTGGGAAAAATGGATTGACTATATTCAAAATAAACATGGGTCTAGGAAATTTCAGATAGTTTATGACTAAGATCAGAAACGATACAAATTGTTTATAGTTAGCCTAGCAAGGAGGAGCTAAGATCAATTCAAAGATGTTATTAACTTTCTACGTTTTCTCTTAAGTATATCTTAAACTGTTTTTGTTAAAGATTTATACCTTTTATTGGTTCTGGGAAGTCAGGGTGGGGGAAGGTTGGAGGGGTTGGGGGGACAGTGGGAGGGAGTGGAGTTTACTAAGTTGGAGGAGGGATGTTGGATGATTGTACATGTATACTGCTATTTTTTCATTTTTATGTATATTGAAATGGAATTATAAATACCATCAACACAAAAGGGATTTTGCTCAGATGCTGAAACATACCAAGTGAATTAGAGGAAGAGTGGGAAGTGGAGGAGAGAAGAAAGATAGGAAGAGAGGGATAGGAGAGAGGGTGAAGGGGGAAGATGAGGTGTATAAGGAGGAGTGGTAAGGGGAGAGAGGAGAAGGAGAAAGGAAGGGGAAGTAGAGTAGTATGGAAGCGGAAATACACCAATGAGATGAAGAGTGGGAAGCAGAAGGGAGAAGAAAGGTGGGAAGAGAGGGATAGGAGAGAGGGGAAGAGGGGAAGATGAGGAGGATGAGGATAAGGAGGAGTGGAATGTAGAGAGAGGAGAAGGAGAAAGGAAGGGGAAGTAGAGTAAGAAAGAAAGATGGAGGGAAGATAGGAAGTAAGAGGTAGAAGAAAGGTGTATGGAGAGTAGAAGAGCTAATAATGGGTATTAATCTTTTGGGGGCGTTGAGGACAAGAGGAACTGATGTAATCATTATTTAATACTATATGATACTGGCTATGTATAGTATACATGTGATTGTATGTTATGAAAATGGAAATAAAAATATATTTTTTTAAAAAAACTGACAGTTGAGATGCTGAGGAAAATAATCTTCCTTTGATTAGAGCGTCATTTTATTGATACGCTTCTAGTGTTGTAGCATATGTGGGAGGGGATTATGTGACATAATTGTCTGGCATTGCTCCATAAATATCTTTTTTAATGGAAAAGTGATACAGATGGGTTACTTATCTCCATTTGAAAACCGGTAGGCCAAGAGGAACAGCATGGGTCACTGCCATTAGAAAAAGTGAGATTCTGTTAATTCAGTATGTAATATGTATAACTTTCTGATAGCTCACTTGCACAGTGACCTTGAAATCACTCATGAATCATTAAACTTCATTAGAACCTTGTCTCCTGCTACTGTAAGATAATGTCAGGATGAAAGGTTTTTTTTCTATGGTTTTCCAAATACATTCCTCAAAGTTTGAATATGACTATGGAATTTTTGCATAAGTCTTGATTCCAGCAGTAGAGATTTTATTTTCCATGCCTCTTATTTTCCAGAGGAGGGGGAGGGAGTGGTCACACGTGGGTTTTCTCTTAGCCTGATTGGTCCAAAGACTGAGAGCAAAGCTTTAAATATTGGTGCCTTCCAATCCTGGCCCAGATTCTCTCAGTCTTTTGATCCAAGCACTGTTTGAGAAATGTTTAGGTAGGATTATTGTATTGCAATCTGGTTTCCATTTGGTTTAATTGGGCATTTTAAAAGCTTTGTACAAATTCTAAATTGTGCAGCTGCGGCCCCAAGGGACAGATCTCTGCCTCGGGTGGTTGGGGAGAGCCCTGTGGGGTGTTTGGCCTCCCCCCCATGGGCCCGGAGCCTCAGCCCTATTCCCGGGATTGCGGGGGTGCCAGCTCCAATCTTCAGCTGCTTGAAGAGCAGCCTTTCTTGCCGGGATCGATGGCAGCAGCAGCTTCGGTGCCTCATGGAGCGCTCTAGCCGCCCGCGAAACAGCTGATCGCTCTGGGCGGCTGCTGCTCCGCTGATCTTACTATTGCTGCTGTGGGGGTCGAGCGGGGGTGAGGAGAGCGTGCCTGGGTTCCACGTGGGTCTCCCAGACTCTATTCAGCGCGGCGCCGGCTCCTGGAAGCCTGGCTGAGCCGCTTGAGTTGGTTGCTGGCCTGTTTGCCCGCGCACGGTGTTCCGTCTGCCATTTTGGAGATCGCCACGTGCGCGGGGCCTGCTTCGACCTGCTTAGTGGGTGAGGCCTGGCAAGGGTACCTTTTCGGCCTAGTTCCCCTGCAGACCTTTAGGCCCTGGTCCCGGTGGGCCTTCAGAGGCCTGTGTTCCTGCTCCCTTCGTCAGACACGTGAGTTGGCTATGGACGAGGGAGCGGAGATTCCCCAGGGCCAGGTGGTGGGCCTGATTAGGAGTGAGGAAGCCCTGGAGCAGGAGGTGGGGCGGGGGGTTCCCCCCCGGGTTCCTTAGTTGCCCAACGCCCTTCTAGGTCCTCCACTAGGGAGGAGGCCAGGCGGCATAGGGCGATTGAGAAGACGTTTGCCAGGGCAGAAAGGCAGGCCCGATCATCCAGGCCTTCATCCTGGGACAGGTCCAGGTCCCCCCTCGGGCCTATTTCTAGCAGATCTTCCCCTAGGGGGTTTAGCCCTGCTTCTTTCCTGAGCTCCCCTGACAGGCCTCGGGCCTATTCCAGGAGGGGGCATTCCCCTTCCCCTTCAGATGATCCTTTGGAGGGTCTGTCCAGGGGCCCCTGTACTTTTCGCAGATTGGTGCCTCAGGGGCCTAGTTCTGCTTATGGGATGTGGAGGATTTGGATAATCTTCCCGAGGGAATTAAGAGGCTTATTTCTGTAGCCATCTCCCAGGGCATTGCCCAATGGGACAAGGGCTCACTTTCTTCCAGGCATGGGGGGCTAGGCAGGGCCCAGTATCGGGCGTCCTCTCCTTCCATGGTCAGCGAGGCTTTGTTCTTGTGGGGGGGGAGAACCTTCAGGACATGGGCTTCTCGGATGATGAGAATACGGCCCTTTCAGACGAGCCCTCTTCTAAGGGCCTCTTTGTTCCAGCCATGTTCAAGATCCTCTTAGACAAGGCGAGGGAGACCACCAAGGTAGGGACGGTGGATCCTTCGGTGCCCCCTCCTAGGGATCTGGACATGGCCATGTTCTCTACCACGGCCACTAACAAGGAGGAGATTCCGGCTCCGCCCCTGTTTCTGGAGGTATTGACCAATCAGTGGGCTGGCCCCTTCAATTTTTCGGCTCCTGGGAGTAATGACCGTCGGCACTATAACGTGGAGCAGACCTTTGCTCAAGCCATTCAGCTGCCAGCCATTGACAACCTGGTGGCCGCCCTTGTTTCCTCTTCTCTGGTGGTTTCAGGCGACGCGGCTGATAAGATGAAGCTGAAGGATAAGCGTACAGAGCTTACCTTGCGGAAGAATTTTAATGCCACGGCATGGACTATCAAGTCCGCGGCCTCGGCCTCCTACTTTAACCATGCCAGGGTCATGTGGCTTAAGAAGCTCCAGGAACGCATTCCCATTCAGGACGAGCGGCTCCACCAGGATCTCTTTAAGATCATGGCAGCCTGCCAGTTCTCTGCTGATGCGACCCTGGATACGGTCAAGTTCGCTTCCAGTGCCTTGGCCACCTCTGTCACCTCTCGTAGGCTCCTTTGGTTGCATCACTGGCAGATGGATAACAAGGCAAAATGGGATTTGGCGGCTGCCCCTTTCAAGGGGCCCAATCTTTTCGGGGAGACTCTCGTCCCCATCCTAGTAGAGGATAAGGATAAGAAGAAGGTTCTTCCTTCTACTGCTAAGAAGCCTGAAACTAAGTCACACCCGTTCCGTAGACAAAGGTATAAGGCTGCGGATTATGGCTATAACCGGCGTTTTTCTTCTTTCCCAGGTGATAGGCAGTTCTCCGGGTTGTCCTTTCAGGACAGGAATCGTTGCCAGAACCAGTCCAGGCAGCCCTTTCGTGGTGGAGGCGGCCGTCCCTACCGCAGGGGGAAGTGACTCGAACTCGAGTCGTCCCATTGGTGGCCGCCTCGCCCTCTATGCGGATCAATGGGATGAAATCACGTTGGATGCTTGGGTCCGAGCCACAGTTTGCCACGGTCTCAGGTTAGAATTTCTCTCCACTCCTCCAAATCTCTTCAGGTCGCTCCCTCCGTCTCGGAGCTGGGAGCGCTGCCGCCTGATGGATCAGGCGATCACCCACCTTCTCGACATTCGGGCAGTGGAGGCAGTTCCTCTAGGGGAACGAGGCCTGGGCCACTACTCCAATCTATTTGTGGTTCCAAAGAGAACGGGGGGCTGGAGGGCAATTCTAGACCTCAAGCGCCTGAACAGGTTTCTGGTGTATAAGTGCTTCAAAATGTCTTCCCTCAAATCCATCCTTCAGGGCATCAGGAAAGGGGACTTCCTAGCCTCCGTGGACCTCATGGAGGCCTATCTTCACATTCCTATCCTGCCCGCTCACCGCCGGTTCTTGAGGTTCTCGCACGGGTCCTGCTACTGCCAGTACAGGGCTCTTCCCTTCGGGCTGGCCTCGGATCCCCGGACCTTCACGAAGGTTCTGGCGGCCCTGGCGGCTCATCTACGGTCTGCTCCGGTGCGGCTCCAATGTTATTTGGACGATGTCTTGGTTCAGGCAGGGTCTCTTCCTCAGGCCGTCTCGAATCTTCGGCTCACCATTCGGAGCCTTCAGAGCCTGGGCTTTTCGGTGAACTTCGCCAAAAGCCATCTTTCTCCCTCCACGCGCATTCTCCACCTGGAGACAGTCATAAATTCCATGTCGGGGGTGGTGAGTCTGTCCCAGGAACGGCAGAACAGCCTTCGTCAATTGACGGAACGCGTTCGCGGTAGGCGGTTCACTTCCATCCTCTCTCTGTCACAGTTATTGGGCAAGATGGTCTCTTGCATCGGGATTGTCCCATGGGCCAGGCTTCATCTCAGGCCTCTCCAGTGAGAGCTCATCCCCTTTCAGAGGGGGCGATTGAGCAATTCTCTTCGAACTCTCCGTCTCCCGGCAGGGGCCCGGGTCTCTCTGGCGTGGTGGCTTTCCCCGGCCATTCAGCGGGGCTGCTGCTTCTGGGAGCCAGACAGGGTGACTGTCACCACAGAAGCGAGTCTGTTTGGATGGGGGGCCCTGGTGGGTTCTCGGATGGCTCAGGGCAGGTGGACGGCCTCGGACCTCCGCCACAACATAAATTGGCTGGAGCTGAAGGCCACGCACCTGGCTCTGCGTCACTTTCAGTCCTCGGTGGAGGGGCATCACGTGTCCTCCTGATGGACAATGTGGCCACCAAGGCACACATCAATCGTCAAGGGGGAACCCACTTGCAGGCCCTCTGGCTGGAGGCTCTGTGGCTGGGCTTTTGGGCGGAGAGACACCTGCACTCCTTGGTGTCGGAGCACATCTCCGGACTCTCCAATGTCCAGGCGGATTGGCTGAGTCGGGCGACTCTGGACAATGGCGAGTGGCAACTCCACCCATCACTGTTTCGGAGAATCTGTCAGAGGTTCGGGACTCCCCTGGTGGACTTGTTTGCGTCGCCCGCGAACTCCCAAATTCCATGGTTTTTCACCCGTTTGCAGTCCAGGTCGGCGGAGGGCACGGACGCCCTCAGGAGCCGGTGGCCCACGGGCCTTCTTTATGCTTTCCTCCCATTACCCTCATCCCGGGGACTGCCAGGAAGGTGGTGGCGGAGGGGGCCATGGTGATTGTGGTGGCCCCTTATTGGCCCAGGAGGCCCTGGTTCGCGGACCTGGTCCAGCTGTCGGTGGCCCCTCCGTGGAGGATTCCGTGGGGGGAGGTGGTTTTGCTGCAGGGGGCTCTGGTTCACCCGGAGCCCCAGTGGCTTCATCTGACCGCCTGGCTCTTGAACGGCGGCTTCTGAGGGAGGCTCATCTGTCCTCCGGGGTCATTTATACCATCGAGGCGTCCCGGCATCCTCAGGAGTGACAAGTTGAAACTCGCTCCATAAACTCCGCTCAAGACCTTCCCCCGGTACCTCGGCTGGTACCATGCAATTGGAGTCCAGATCTGTCCGAATCCGAGCGACTTTATCTGTTAGAAACTGAACAAATTCCTCAGCTCTACCTTGTAAAGGGTCGTCCGCGATTCAGCGGATGTAATAAGAGCGGCAAAATGTGCACATTTTGCCGCCCGTATTGCCACGAGATAGGCTCTGATATAGGCTGTCATCAGTGCTCGGTCTGACTCAGAGTTACTGGCCCTCCAGCGGCTCTCTAGGCGTCTCTTTTGGCGCTTCATCTCCCGGATGAAAGCCACCTTGAGTCACTATGTGCAAATAGGCGGCAATATAAATTCTATAAATAAATAAATAATTCACCCTTTTTGGAGCTGTTATAACTTTGAATGGTCACTAAATGAACTGTTGTAAGTTGAGGACTACCTGTATGCATCTTCTTATTTCTGTGCCTTGCCTTTCATGCCTTAGGTCTCACATCAACTCTTCAAGATAGTCTAATTTTTCTAGTGGAGGAGCAACTGCTATGTACACAACCTTGAAAGCTGGATTGTTGTGTCCTGCCCAGAGTCAAAGAGATGCTGGCAAAACATGGGTTTTCCATTCGCACAACTCTCGTTTACAGATTAAAAACTGATGCAACCCAACTGTAAGAATGGGACCGTCTCGCGAACAGGTTTTATAATTGGGTGATCAATTCAACCAGCAATTAAACTCATTTGTAGGAAATAAGTACCACCTAACCATGTACAAAATCCATAGGGAGGAAATATGAAACTCAAAACAGAAATAGCAGGATTACTTCCAGACAAAACCTGCGTTACCAATTCAGTACAGCAAAGCGTGAAACCTGCAAGATTCTAAATATAAAAGAAACTGAATTCCCCAACACCCCCCTCCCTGTTCCTGGGTTTAGACAAATGAGAAATAGTTAAGTCCTCTAAGATCTTTTTATCTATGTCAAATCAGTATTTAAAATTAGCTAAGAGGTCAAACTATTGCAAAGTATTCTTTCACAGGGAGAAGTGGGGGAGAGGGGGATCCAGTGCTGTTAGAATGGTATTTCACCAACTTGCCGTTTGCCAATATTGTCAGATGATTAGCAGAGCTGCCCCAGGGCTTATAGGAATAAAAATTTTGGTTGGCTTGGAAAACTGGATTTTACTTCAAGGGACTTTACTCTTCAAAATGGCAGCCTTGACTTGGCTAGCCAAGAACTACAGCACAAAAAGGAAATGTCTTGACAAAAACAAAGGAAGTTGCCTTATCCTGAACCAGATCCAGATGGCGCAGTGATGGCGAACCTTTATTGGCTCGCGTGCCAAAAGCAGGGGGAGCACAGGGGGGGGGTCATGCACAGCGTGCCACACATGCATGCGCTTTCCCCCTCTGCGCGCATATGCGTGCAACCAGCAACAACCCCCCCCCCTGCTTTTTCCACACTTTTTTTGCCCTCCCCAGGCTCCAGAGGCTTTCTAGGAGCCTGGGGAGGGCAGAAATAGCCTCCTCTCCCCCTGAGGCCCTCCAGAGGCTTCAGGAGCTTCCCTGAAGCTTCTGGAAGGCGAAAAACCATCCCTATGGCCAAACCGGAAGTGACTTTCAGTTTGGCTGCAGGGCCGTTTTTAGCGTTCCGGAGGCTTCAGGGAAACCTCCTGAAGGCTCCAGTGGGCAAAAAACGGCCCTATGAACAAACTGGAAGTCCATTCCCAAACTTCCTGTTTGCCCATAGGGCTGATTTTTCAGTCGTATGGCTGAAAAACGGCCTCCAAAGAAAGCTGAAGTCAGCTGGCCAGCAAGCCCAAGCACCCTGGAGCTAACATGGCAACGCCTCGCATGCCCTAACAAATGGCTCTGACTGCCATAGGTTTGCCATCATGGGTCTAGTGTCTATTATTATTCAAACCAGGAGCAGGCAAGCTAGTGACTTTTTAAAGTGCAGCCCCCACATTTTCTTGCTACTCATCCTGTTGATTGGAGTTGAGGGGAATTAAAAATTCAAAACATTTGGAAGGCTCTAGGTCCGTGATGGTCAACCTGTGGAATGTGTGCAAAATTCACAGGTGGCATGCAGAGCCCTCTCTGCAGGCATGTGAACAGTCACCCAGCTCAGCTCCACCACGCATGCTCATGCACCTCCCACCAGCCAGCTGATTTTCAGGTCTCTGCTGTGCATGTGCAGGGTGCATGATGCATGTGGGAGACACGTTTGCATGCACAGCGGGGTGCATATGCAAGTGTTGGGGTGGGGGGAAGCATAGGAGGTGCAGCATGGGTCACCCAACAGCAAATCTTTGCTCCCAGGAGGCTGCATGGAGGCCTACTAGGCCTAAAATGGGGCGCAGGAGATCACACACACATGTGCAGGGGTCACGTGTGCACATTCAGGGGCTACACATGCATGGGGTGGGGCACATGGGGGGGTTCCACACACGCATTGCATTATGGGTGCAGTCATGTGGACGCTGTTGGGCGCAGGTGCGCTTTCAGCACACGCCAACAAAAAAGTTAGCCATAACTGCTCCAGGTTGATCTACAAGGGTGGTTTAGTTTCTCCTCAAATTGTTCAAAGATGCTTGGGACTAACATAGACTTCTACATGCAAAGTAGTTGTGCTCCCACTGAACTATGATCTTTTCATTTATTGCACCTAAAAAATTAGATGGCATGTAACAATATGGAATGTGTCACATCAAGTCTGAAATGAAAATACCACACAGTTTTCACCCATGTGGATATTTGTGATTCTTCCTGTCTTATTAATTCTGCTCCTTTACACATCTCTTTTTTGAAACTCAACCTAACATGGGATCTAGGGAATCTTGCTGAGCTACCTACTCTCAAAATACTGGTATTTTAACATGCTTCCCCCACTTTAAATATATGCATGGTTTTACCAGGCTCAGAATCTTTCCAAACAATCACAAAATAACCCTCCACAAACCTGGAGAAGCCATCTGAACATCCTAGAAGATAACAATAGAAGAAACTATGTTATCTCTTCACTTGTGACAGTGTAATGCTTTGATCGACCTAAATTGCAAAAAAAACAAAAACACCCTCTTTCTGATATCAATAACTTTTTAGAAACTTAAAAGCCAACAGACCCAGTGAACTCCAAATAACAAAAGGTGAATTATGATATTTCTTTTCTCCTGACCATGGAAAGGAACACTTGGACAACAGCAATAGCCTTCAAATGCTGCTGGACTCCCACTCTCATCGGCTTTCCTTAGTAGGCTGGTGGTCAAGGATAATGGAACTGAAATCTAATATTCAGGTAGTCAAAGTTCCCCACTGCTAGAATACACCAGCATCTGATTTTTCAGATAGAAATCTTTTTTTTTATCCTTCAGGGAAATAGAGGGATTGGATATAGATCTTCTATATTCAAGCAGGAAGGAGAAAAAGTTGCTTTTTGAATTATAATCTTCAGCACACATACTACTTTATTAAATACTGCTGCATGGTTGATGATACAAGTGTCTATTTCTTTGAACTGATTATGTAAACATGACTTATTGGTTGCACATGCACAGATATATAAATGCACCTCCACAAATCTCTGTTGCCATCCTAGATGTAAGAATATGAGTATTTATTTGTTTCATCAATCATGCAATTTTAAATCACATCTAAAGCTGAACTTATGAGGATATGCAAGCCATGCAGTAATGAAACAAAGGCATGCACCAGCCTGTTGTTTTTCTCCCTAAGGGACATCATTCAGTGTATAGAAATCAGATATATAAATTTTTTGCTTACATTGGTGGCAGCTGCATTTTCTCAAGCTTTTATTTTTAAAAAACCTGAAAAACTACAGTGGTCTCCTTTTATGCAAGTATATAGAATAATGAATTCTGCTCAAATGGGACTGATTGATTTACAAACAGAAATAGAAATAGGAATCTTAAATAAATGATCTGACAAGCCCTACCCTATTTGTTCAAGCAGCATGAACTTTGTCTTCTGGGATTCCTCTAAAATTTAGTTAAATAAAAATGCTGGTCAGTTTGCAAGCCCATAAATTATTTGTCTGCAAAAGTTTGCATTGCTTGCACAATTCCACTTGCAGGTCCCAAGTAATACCCTGTAAGTAAATGTGGCAGGCCTGAAAATTCAATGCCCAAGATGGTTTCCAGGCCTGACATCACATGTCCTCAAATCTATTCTTGAGGTTTACAGTGGTTCCCTGTTCCCTCCCCACCCTCACAATCTGCTCCTCATCTGTCACATCAAGATGCAGCACTGGGCGACTTCTGTGGTCAACTAAATCATGAGATTTAAGGCTTCCGTAAGAGTGTGACATGACCAGGGAACCTGGAAGAGGCAGCAGGGAGTGGAATCCGATCTTTCAATGGTGACTATTCATCTGGAGAACAGATACAGCCTAAGTTGACAATACAGGCAAGGTTTATCTCTTGCCATGACCCCATTAAATGTCAAGAAACTGTACAGAAAAAGCAAATCAATTCCTAAAAAGCCCCCCAAATTGCTCCATTATTAGCATCAGAAATAATATAATCAGATTTATTGGTCAATTGGGAATAGACCCATCTCATCCTCAAGGTTGCTTATTAGGCTGTCTTGCTCTGTTCTAATTCTATTGTTTGTAAATAGCATGTTCCATCAAACAATCTATATCTTTTCATCTTGGAAGATTGAGGTCCAATGGCTGCAAATATTCTCGAAGCATTACTGCCATTCTACCAACCAGAACTAAATACCTCCTATTGATTTCTTTTTTTTAAAAAAAGGAAGCATGTCTTTAAAAAAAATCATCTCCCACAATCACTATTTGCGAATTTATCTCCAAGTTGTTCCTTCCTTGAATCTTGTCAAGATTTTTTAAAAGGTTCATGGGAAATTGAGTGAGGAAGTATAAGGAAAGAAGAAGGAACACTGCTTGTTCTATCCAGATCTGAAGAGATGGCAAATTTGTTGTTCATTGGGCGCTCCCAATTATAAGAAAAAGTAACAGTGACAAAAGTATATTAATTTAGGGTCCCTACCAAAGCATCAGAATAAGAAATAGAAAGAAAAAATGACCTGCACATTATTAACTTCCACAATTTGCTTGTGCTTCCAAGTCTTGCAATTTTTGAGCTTTTTCTGAAACTAGTGTGTTTGTTGAGTGTTAAAGACATAACTGGAATATGTGTGACTATGGAATGAAGCTCCTGGTATCTTTCAGGCCCAGAACCAGGGGTGGGGCAAGGGGAATTGACCTCATTGAGAATCAGTCAACAAATAAGAAATTGGCCTTTTTAAAATACCCTTCCCCTCAAGCATATATTGGAGAAGTGGGGGAGAGAAGCTCACCGTTTGAGAATAGCAGTGATTTCCAAAATCTTTGGGAAAAAAGGCCACATTCTCACTTCACACCAATTGTTTTCTCCAAACATCTCAGCAAGTCCTCAGGCTTAATCACTAGGCTACTACTTATTCAGTAAGACATCTTACCACCAGAGGTGGATAACTTGCCCTTGAATGTTTTTATCCATGCATGAAAGATCATAGAGCTTTCTTGGATCAATATTTGAGTGAAAGAAACCTTAAATAGCCTGTGTCAAAGCTGCATCAATTTTAGAGGACTGTACCTTAGCAATAGCAGTTAGACTTATATACCGCTTCATAGGGCTTTCAGCCCGCCCTAAGCGGTTTACAGAGTCAGCATATTGCCCCCAACAACAATCCGGGTCCTCATTTTACCCACCTCGGAAGGATGGAAGGATGAGTCAACCCTGAGCCGGTGAGATTTGAACAGCCGAACTGCAGAACTGCAGTCAGCTGAAGTAGCCTGCAGTGCTGCATTTAACCACTGCGCCACCTCGGCTCTATAAGCTTGACAGGCAAACCACCAACCCTGTACAAACGTTTTCTCATATAGTACTGGAGTACACAAGATGTTCTAAGCCTGTGATGGTGAACCTATGACATGCATGCCACAGGTGGCATGCAAAGCCATATTTGCCATCAGCTCCAGCATATATACACATGCTGACCAGCTGATTTTCAGCCTTCCGGAGCGTCAGGAGAAGCCATTTTCGCTCTTCCCAGGCTTCAGGAAAGCCTCTGGAGCATGAAAAATGGGCCCGACGGGCCTACTGGAAGTTCGGAAAAAATCTTTTTCCAGCTTCCTGAGGGCCTCTAGTGGACCGGGGGAGGCCGTTTTTTGCTCTCCCCAGGTTTAGGAAAGCCTCCTATCTGGTGGTGGTGGTCATGCTCGCATTCGTCGGAGGGTGGTGCGCATGCACAGTTGGGCGGGCACATTGCATTGTGAGTGTGGGCACACAATTTTGGCACGCCTTTACAAAAAGGTTCGCCATTACTGTTCTAAGCCAAAAGAAGAGTTCACTAGCGAGTTATATAACTTGACTTTCACTCCAGTTACTGAAGTTCTCTTCAAAATATCGAGTCCTCTCCGATTTCTGCATATTTTCATATATTTTCATATCTAGGTTATAAACTGCGCATAAGCCGACAATTCAATTGCATTTCTTAATAAATAGGACGGTTATCAACTATGGGAAAGTATAAAAATGCAAAGAAATGAAGCAAAGCTTCTTTCAGTCCTCATTTTGGAGAAGTCCGATTTGTCTGAGGAATGCTTCAACCAAATCAGTGCCTGTCTACTTAAAACAGGAACCCAAGGGAGATTTTATGCCACCAGACTTAAAGATTAGGAAGAGTCAGAGCAATGTATTATCTTCAGCAAGAGAGATTCAGGTTACGACGCTAATTCCGTTCAAGATACAACAATTGGTAGCGATAAAAGATATGAAACTCTGTGCCCTTCCACACCTGCTCATCTACACGTCCAGATGAGCTATATTAAAACTCCCATCATCTCCAGCTAACTTCGCTTTTGATCAGCCTGACAGGAGGTAATTGGGGCTGAAGTCAGACCCACCCGAAGGGCTGAACAGATTCCTTTGCTTGTCCCAAAGACTGAGATAGCTGGCTTAAGACAAACTCTGGCTTATGTTACAACAGAATGCAGCCACCCATATCATCAGTCCAATTTCTCTCTTTTCCCCCCCAACCCACTTTCCTGTCTGTCTTTTGGTCACTTAGCTTTTCTTTGTTTACCCATCAAAAACCTGCTGCTTCACTAAGAAACCTCTGCAGAGAATCAGTTACCCCAAATGGTCAGGTGGAAAGTCAAGGAGGAAAACAGGGACAAGTGCAGCTAAAATGACTTTCCAAAAAACCAATATGCCATCAGACTGGAAAAAAAACACTATATTCTAATCAAGTATATTTCCTGCATACCATAAGACAAGGGTCCTCAAACTTTTTAAACGGAGCCAATTCACTGTCCATCAGACTGTTTAGGAGGAGGGGCAGATCAAGTGGGTGGACATGTCTAGGTCATGTGACTGGGTGGGTGTGACCAATTTAATAGTCGATTGAACAATGCACACAAATTAAACTCTAATTTGTTTTGCTCCTGGGGGTGTTTTATTTGCTTTTGTTTGCATGTTGCTCTTTTGGTTGCCTTTTCTTTTTACTAGATCATTTTTCATGGGCCACTTCAGGAAACTCAGTTTTGCAGCAATTTTTCTCAGCCCCAACAAGCTTGAGAAATTTCTCTCTCTCTCTCTCTCTCTCTCTCTCATCTATCTCTATCTCTGTCTATCTCTGTCTATCTCTCTGTCTCTGTCTCTGTCTCTCTCTCTCTCTCTCTCTGTCCATCTCTCCCTTTTCATCTATCTTCCAGAGGCAGGGGAGTGACAAACCCTAACCTTTTTTTAGGGTGACAAACCCTAACCTTTTTTTTGCTCCTGGGGTGTCTATGCGCTCCGTTTTTCTCACAGGCAGACACATACACACACCCCTCCAGAAGCATTCTGCAGGCCAAATTTTGGGGGCAAAAATTGGTTGTTTTACCTGCTTTGTGACCTCCTGTGGCGTCTGTGTGCCCCGTTTTTCACCTCCCCCACCTCCAGAACGTCTCTGCAGGCCAAAATTGTTGGCCTTACTGTTCAGTTCCATCCTGAGGGGCTTGCAAAGGTAAGTCCTGCACTTGGCCGAAGGGTGGGCAGGGCAGCCTTGTGGTCCTGCGCGGGCCAGATTAATGGCTTCAGCGGGCCACATGTGGCCCATGGGCCGTAGTTTGAGGGTCCATGCCATACATAGGATATTGCACCACTAGTCAATACAGAGATTAAAACCTGGATATCTTTTCCCCTCCTTCCTTCTGTAGACCCACATACAAATTTTTCAAAGGAATAGTTTCACAATATGCCGCATCTTAAATAGAAAATCAAATCAGGACACCCCTCCCGCCCGTTGTCATTTTGGATTATTACACACAACACTAATAGAATGTCCTGTGGAAATAATTACCTTTTTCAAAAATGAAGAAAGAAATCTAGTAAAAATGCAATTGCACAAAGGCCATCCTGGCCATGACCACTACCTGCTCTTTAAGCAGGAGTCATGAGCACTGTTCCCTCTAAGCTGCGCGGTGTGCGGCCGCACACGTGGCAACAAAACACCACGCAGCAGTTTCCAACTGCCGCCCAGTGGTTTTTGTAAGACGCCTTCCACGATAATAGGAGGGGAGAGCCAGCCTGGAGACAGCAATCACAAGGCAGAAAGTAGCTGAGAGAAGGGGTGTGGGGGTTGGGAAAAGGCATGGGACCGACTCCCAGCAGCGGCTGCTCGGATTTGCCATTTGAGAGAGAGAGAGGAAGGGAGGGAGGAGGAGGAGGGGAGGGAGTGAGTGAGGGAGACCGTGAGCGTGTGTATCCTTCCTTCCTTTAGCCCAACACTCTCGCTGGCATCCCGGCCAGATAAGAAGGACTGCAGAGGGTCTCCTCGAGTCTAGGGCAGCGAGTCATTCGATGGGAAACGTGCCTCTTTGAAGGAATGACCTGGCTTGGCTCTCGCTTCGTCTCTCCTGTCTCTTCGCTTCTCCGTTCGGTCGTTGGGCGGCAGATTGAAAGTGGGAGCCAAGCCGGGTCATTCCTTCCAAGAGGCAACTTTTCCACCGAATGACTCGCTGCCTAGACTCGAGGAGACCCTCTGCTGTCCCTCTCATCTGTCCGGGATGCCAGCAAGAGTGTTGGGCTGAAGGAAGGAGGGATTCATTCATTCATTCATTCATTCATTCTCTCTCTCTCTCTCTCTCTCTCTCTCTCTCTCTCTCTCTCTCTCTCTCTCTCTCTCTCCCTCCCTCCCTCCCTCCCTCCCTCCCTCCCTCCCTCCCTCCCTCTAAGAGAGAGTTAGTTGGTTGGTTGGTTGGTTGGTTGGTTGGTTGGTTGGTTGGTTGGTTGGTTGGTTGGTGGGCAGACTTAGCACTTTGTTAAGTTTGTTTCTCTGTGTGTTGTGTATATATACATGTCTCAGTGGGTGCAATTGTGCAAGCATTTTTTTTCCTCTTTAAAGAATTTTTGGATTTCTCCTCACCAAACCTTTAAGACTGAAAGAGTTCTGGTTGAAATATAAAGGGATTGTCAATCGCCATACTGTTAGATTGATAGGCAATTATGGAGTATCTTGATTATATCCTCCTTAGAAAGAATATGCTACTGTATGGATGAGAAAAAGATCAAACTTCATTCCATGGAAACCCAACAAAGTTCATAGGGAGGGTTCTTTCTACGATGGGCTTCTTGGGTCAAGAGTGAATATCAGTTATCAAAAATGTAGGTAGTAAATTAAGCAGGCAATAGGCAATTACAAAAAGGGAAGCCAACTTTCTGAATCTGTTTCTTTGCACTTAGTGACATAAATAGACTAATGTTCTGAAAACTTGACCTAAATTACTATATATTTTAAATAGCTGTAAAGCTATTGCTGAAAAAGTTGTTCTCACGGTATTGTCTGGTTTCTTTTGTTTATTAGTTTTGTATGCCGCCCACTCCCGAAGGACTCTGGGCGGCTCACAATAAACAGGGAGAGGGAAATAAATAAGACAATACAAAGAATTTAAAAAATGCACAACATTCACAATTGAGGCGGGGCTGGATATTTCAACAGCCCCCAGCCTGTCGGAACAGCCAGGACTTGGTAGCTTTACGGAAGGCCGGGAGGGTAGTAAGGGGCGGATCTCCACGGGGAGCTCATTCCGGCGCAGCAACAGAGAAGGCTCTCCCCCGGGGGATTGTCAGCCGACATTGGCTGGCCGATGGAACCCGGAGAAGGCCAAGCCTGTGAGATCGAATCAGTGTTTGGGAGGTAATTGGCAGGAGGTGGTCTCTCAGGTACCCAGGTCCGATGCCGTGCAGGGCTTTATAAGTAACGACTAGCACCTTGAAGCGTGTCCAGAGGCCAATGGGTAGCGAGTGCAGCTCGCGGAGGATAGGTGTAACGTGGGTGTACCTGGGTGCACCCACAATCGCTCGCGCGGCTGCATTCTGGACTAGCTGAAGTCTTCGAACACTTTTCAAGGGCTATTGTGATAAAGTCAATAAAAAGAAGGGAATTCTTGATGAATTTAAGGAGAAATGAGAGCATTGGATAGTAAATGGACAAATAAAATTACCAATTAAAGAGAATATTTGCACCTCAGGGTTGAAATGAGATGTTCTCTCTTACTCTTTCCTCTTCCTCTCTTCTCTCTCTGTCTCTCTCATCCTCTTTCTCTTTGTCTCTCTTCTCCTTCTCTCTCCCTCTTTTCCATTCTTCTGTCACTTTCTCCTTCTCCCTTCTCTCTCCTCTTTGTCTCTTTCTGTCTCTTTCACCCTCTTTCTCTTTGTCTTCTTTCTCTCTCCTTCTTTCCCACTCTTCTGTCACTTTCTCTGACCTTCTCTGTCTCTTTCTGTCTCTCTTCCCTCTTTTTTTCTTCCTCTCTCCCACTCTTTTATCACTTTCTCTCTACTACCCAACCTGTTCCCATACTTATCTTCAATTGATCATGTTTGCAATAATTTACCTTCTTTCCTAAATAGGCGCAGTTCCCTTACTGGATCCCTCGCTCACTCAAACACACACACACTCACGCATAAAACCATTTTTCTCCATTCCAATTTGGATCCTATAAATCAATTGCTCTGTGAAACATCTGTGAAAAAAATTCAGGTGCTCAGGCATGAAAATGTGCTGCTCAAATACTATACTTTTCCTGAAAAAAAATTAGAGGGAACATTGGTCATGAGTCCAGGAGAACACCCCCCCCCCCAGATTACACCCAGGGTCTGTTTGGGGTAGTGCCACCCCATCCAAGACCAGTGGTGGCAATTCTCCCTGAGCCAACGAACCCCAAACCCAGAGCCACTCGGTCTTGCCAGAGTTTAGTTTCAACCTGTTATTCCCCATCCAGCTCCTAACAATCTCCAGGCACTGTGAGAGGGAGGAACACGGCATAGTTTAACTCACCACATGACCGTTTTCACCGGTTATCCCCATTGCAGCATCCCCACGTGATCATGTGATCAACATTCAGATGCTTGGCAACTGGTTCATCTTTATGACTATTGCTGTGTCCCAAGGTCATGTCATCCCCTTTTGCAACCTTTTGACAAGCAAAATCAATGGGGAAGCCAGATTGACTTAACCATGTTACTAAGTTAACAATGGCAGTGATTCACTTAACAACAGTGGCAGGAAAGGTCCTAAAATGGAGCAATTTACTTTGGCCACTTAGGCCCGGACATGACTAAAATTTCTCAAGACACATGATGTGATACGGATAGATAAGAAATTGTATTGGAAAACCTGAGTGAAGCAACATTGCACATTTGATTTGTCCTTTTTCTGTGAAAAGACACATTTCCCTTCTTATAGGTATGCCCCTGGCTTTTTCTTCAACCATTTTCTGTGTTCCTCTGCATTTCCCCCCATGCTTCATGGTCTTAAAGCTAAGCTGTTATTGGCTGTTTAGACCATGACAGCAACCATAGCATCTCCAGATACATTGTCCATGCTGTCAGAGATTAGTGGGAATTGTAATCCAATAGATTTGAAGATGACAAACTACGAAAATATGGTCTTATCAGAATGTATCATCTTAAAGCACCCTGCCACTTGAAGTAAAAGGACTGGTGATTTCTCTTTGACTGCATTGGTTTTGGAACACTTTAAGAACATTTTCATGGACCTGACTTTGATATATATGTATCATTCTGGTGCCTAATGAAGCCTTTTTCATTGGTGCAGGATTTCCAAAATACGCTATATAGCAGTGATGGTGAACTTTTTTCTTATGGCATGCCAAAATTGTGTGCGCACACGGATGCACACATGACCCCTCCCAAGGCTCTAGAGGCTTTCCTGGAGCCTAGGGAGGGTGAAAACGCCCCCCCCCCGACCCCCCCAGAGATCCTCTGGAAATGGATCATTTCCAAACTTCCAGTTGCCCCATTGGGGCCATTTTTCACCCTCCCCAGTCTCCGGAGGCTTTCTTGAAGCCTGGATTGGGTGAAAAGGGTCTCCCTTGGCCCTCTGGAAGGGCGAAAAATCAGCTGGCTGGTGCACGCATGTGCGCCAAAGCTGGTGGCTGGCCACCAAATATGGCTCCACGTGCAACCTGTGGTATGTGTGTCATAGGTTCGCCAGCGTGGGTATATAGCAATAGCACTCAGACTTATATACCGCTTTACAGCCCTCTCTAAGCGGTTTACAGAATCAGCATATTGCCCCCAGCAATTTGGTGTCCTCATTTTACCCACCTCAGAAGGATGGAAGGCTGAGTCAACCTTGAGCTGGTGAGATTCGAACTGCCAAATTACAGGCAGCCGTCAGTCAGCAGAAGGAGCCTGCTGTACTGCACTCTATCCACTGCACCACCGAGGCTTGTATATTCCATCACATGCTGTGAGTTTAATTAATTCTTTAGGTTAAGCCCCTATCTGAGATCAACATCTGGTGCCTTCATGGACACACAGTCCCCATATAGTTTTCTTAGCTAATGGAAATCAGGATTGCTCTTGCTTTCTTCTAGCATGTTTTGTCACTTTCTACAATAGCCTTCAGCACTGCAGTTTTGTACTGGCTTCCAGTCCCAACTAGCATTAAACTCCCCAACTGTGCTCAACTTTTTCAGAAGAAGCTACAATTGGCTAAGTCCTACTGCCACATAGCTGAGTGATATTTACTGTTGTGCTTCTGTTACACTAAATTTCTGGTTTTTCTATCTGTTGATCTTTATCCTTTTATACTATCCTAAGGGTGGGGAGTATATTTAATCTTTTGTGAATAAATACATGCAATACAACATTCCTATCTGGCTTGTCAGGAAAAAAATACTTTCATTTGAAAAGGCTGAATTTCCTGATCTCCTTAGACATCCTTCATTAACACTAAAGAGACTTAAGTTGTACTGTTGCCCTCCTTTGCCAGGGGCAAATCAAAGGATAGATTTTCAAATATGAGATCCACCATGATTCATTGGTATCTGGGCTACTGCTACTTTTCAATCAATCATCTCACCTAAGGGTGACTCTTATGTATTCAACTACATAAAAATAGAATGAAGAATGATTTCCCCTTTCCCTTGTATTTATTTATTATTTGTTTATTAAATGTATATGCTGCCCATCTCACTATCAAGCAACTCTAGCATATGACATTTCTGATAACCTGGAAAGAGAATAATAATCAGAATAGAGCTGAATGGGATCTTGGAGGCCTTCTAGTCCAACCCCCTGCTCAAGCAGCAGACCCTGGTCTATACCATTTCAGACTGACTGTCCAGCCTCTTCTGAAAAACTTCCAGTGATGAAGCACCCACGACTTCTGAAGGCAAGCTATTCCACTGGTTCATTGTCCTCACTGTCAGGAAGTTTCTCCTTAATTCCAGGTTGCTTCTATCCTTGTTTAGTTTCCACCCATTATTTCTTCTCCTGCCCTGCCTGGTGCTTTACTAGGGAGTTGACTTTCCTAGTAAAGATTTATATTTTTAAAGCAATGCCACCTTAGACTGTGCAGTGATAATTTGATTTTTAATATATGCTTAGATATCCCATGATTTGCTATGTGAATTTTGATGGTGCAAATTGCATAGACCTAGTTCAGTCAAGCAGGATCACTTTGCAGTAATAGTTGCAATGTGACAATAGTCGAGCAGTTATTTTGGTATTGTGTGACACGTAGGGCCTTACCCACAAGTACGAAACATCACCTGAAGTAGCACATATTGCAGCTGACCTTGACTGATCCTGAAAAGCTGAACAGGACCAGATCTGGTTATTTATTTGGAGAGAAGACCAGCAGAAAATCCTCAAATGAGGAAACTGTGAAGGTTTTTTTAAGCCTTAGAAAAAGACAATTGATTCCCAGTAGCTGGTAAAAGATGCATTAGGATTGGTGCTATGTGACCTTGTTTACCAACTTGGCCACAGCATTTTCCAGTTGAGGCTTTGAAACTGTTTCAAAGATGAGACATGGAGAGTGCCTCAAAATGACTGTTCTTTGCAATTATTAGGGCAGGCTCATTGAAGAGACTGGGATGCTGTGGCATCCCTGATGTCAGGGGACCAAGCACATAAACTCACCTTTGCAGATTTTTAGTAGTGACCTGAGCAACTACAGGACTTTGAATCCCCAACCCTCAAAATTGTCCCAACTAAACCCCATTAATAGTGAGGGAGTTAGCAAGATTACAGGAGAGCATCCAAAAACTCATCTCTCGGGGTAATCCAGACAGTGGATCTACTCAATGTCCAGATTTGAAAATGGAAACATATAGAATTAATAATGTAAAGAACGAGGGACTCATCAATTAATGTTTTAAATGTAGGTATTACTGTATGTCCTTAAATGCATAGACTGGACAGCTGTCGGGTTCTTACGATGGGTGTAAGTCACTTGCCTGAAAGAGCAAGGTAGTGTATATATGTACCTACATATGTATTACATTTTATTTCTATAGTTCCTTTCTCAACAAGTGACCCTGGGCAGCATACATTCTACTCTGCTTCCTTGCAAAGTGGATCACCCTTGATTCCTCTTTGTAGAAATGCGGAGTTCAGGTGGCAGCCCCATGTCAAAAGTGGGCTGTTCTCAGAAAAGCTAAGCGTGATTGGACCTGGTTAGCATTTGGCTAAGAGAGCGCTACGAGATTCAGAAGATTGAGCTAGACTGGAAATGAAAAGAAAAGTCTCAGAAGGTGGCTGAATTGAACACTTTACATGTTGCCAGGAATTCAATTTGACTTAAGGGGAGTTTTTACGTAAAGAGACAGCCACTTTGGTTACAGTAGTTAAAAGCACCTGGTTAGAAACAACCAACACATTTCCTCTTATATTGCTATTTATAGGGGGGAGGGAGAGTCCTAAATTTTCCACTTTGCTAGTTTGAGTCAGTTGGGCGTGGTGTCAGGCACCAGACTAGAAACTGGGAGACCATGAATTCCAGCTCCTCCCTTAGGCCTAAAGCCTATTGGGTGACCTTGGGCCAGTCGTTCTCTTTCAGCCCTGGGTAGGAGGCAAGGGCAAGGCTGAAAAACCCTGCCAAGAAAATCTCAGGGACTTTTCCAGGCGCTCACCAGCCAACACTGACTCAGGGGGATTCTCCCCACCTTTTACCTAAAGAAAGATGATGGTCCAAGGCTGATAAAACAGTTAAAAGCGAGTACACTGCTGCTTTAGCTCTCCTGATCTTCCTGTCCCCTACAAATGTTAACACAGTGAAGGATTGGGGAAGAAACCACTTGCCTTCCTTAACAATCTATTAATGTTTTACAGGCAGCTTTTAACTTTTTAAAAATTTGTTAGATGCCTTTGGCGTTTGAAGTAGTTTTGAAAGGGGGCTTTGTATGGGATTCAAATACCTCTGTGCTCTTGGCTCAGTTTGGATTACTTGTTGAATAAAGGGTACCTATGGAAATAACCAGGTTACCTGTGATTGCTTCAGGATACAGAAGTTACCTTGTCAAATAAAAGGTACCTAACGAGCAACTTAACTACGATTGCTGTAGCACCACCTAGTGGCAACCTACGAAAACTGAGTACAGTTGCCTAAATATTTGTTAACTTGGCACAAATAAGGAAGCAACATACATTAACATTGCTTCCTGGATTTGTACCCCACTGGAGGGGGTAAATTTAAAATAATTTTCCAAAAATTGCACCTCACGTGGGGAGCAAGCCCCCCAAGGATGCCAATGTGTTGTGTAGGTGTTAGCAGTACTGTCCTCACTAGACGTTCATTGAACAGTAGCGCAACCCCAAGACAAGGATGGTTGAGAGAGACCAAGCAGGCGGCGGTCTGGGGAACTAAATGGGAAACCCATCGAGATCATAGTGAGGCGCGACCCGCGTTTGCTTGCTTAGACTGTTTTGCGGCGGGCGGCATCTTGATTAATGCCGTTTCTGAAGTATTTGCAAAGCAATCAGCTTTCCGGCTCCTCTCCGTGAGTTTTGAGGTTACCCAAAATGCCTTGCAGCAGTCACTTTGCATAATGGGCTGTGCTACGACTAAGCGTAGCGGGGAGGCGGTCTTAAGCTTCGAAGCAATACCTTCTTCCGCTTATGAATATCTTGATATGGCGCGCCTGCCTAGCGTTGGGGGAAATTCATCCTCTTTAGGATTGCTTAGCCTACATTTCTGTACGTGTCTTCGTTGAGTTTAGAGCTTGGTTGATCTTTTCTTTTCTTTTTAGTTGAAGCCCTTAATGTTACAGACCAGCTTTCTCCAAACGGGCGCAAACTCATTGCATTAGACTGTAGCTTCCACAAAGGAGGAGGATGGGAGGTGTAGTCCAGGGCCCTTCAAAGGCACATGCACGAGAAAGGCTGCCCTATTTGGGTAAGCTTCCTGTAACAGAAGCGCTCTGCATGTAAATTCCTTCTGTGTTTGGAGTTTAGTCTGCAATTGGAGGCTTATTTATCCCTGAATTCTGCAGCAAGTACATTCTGGGAACTACATAAATTTGATACTTAATGGAGTTCTAAAATATATATCAGGTTTGCTTCCTTTCATGCTTCAGGCAAACACTTCTCCAGTCTGGTTCTTTGCAGATATGTTGTGGCTGCAAATCCAATAATGCGTAGCTTTGTAGTTAGAACATGTGCGGGGATAAATCCTGTTTTAAAAATATAGCCTTGTGGAATTTAGAGGCAGCTTTTTTGCATTTAACTTAGTATTTTTAAAAAGAAATTTTGGAAAAAAGTTTACATCTTACACTTCATGTGTAGCATAAGTTATTTCCCCTTATTTAAATGTATTACATGTAAGCCAATACATTCATAGTAATTGCATTAAAGGTGTCGAGTTGGAATAAGTTAAAAGCAAATACTGTATTATTGGTCTCTCTCCTCCACCTTACATGTTTGAAGTATGAATTTGAAATATGTGTGCAAAATCTATAATTTTATGGATTCAAAATGTATTTGGATTTAGAACAGCGTATATTCAAAATACATAATCCATTTATTAAACTTATGCCGCCCAATTCTCAATGACTCTAATCCTTTGGTTAGTCATAAATATACCGCCCACATAAGGATTTTAATCCCCCCCCCCCTATGGCTTTATAACTTCTTCAAAGATTTAGTATTAATAAAAAGTGTTAACTGGACATTTTAAATAACATCTCATTGAATATGAGCACATTGTTTTATTGCTGTTGTGCTGCCACATGATATAGTATACAACATTTTCAAAACACAATAATTACGCTTGGTAAACATGTCAACAACTTCAACTTATACAATATTTGGCCCAGGATTTTTTTTTTGTAACTCAGTTAGTGTTTATTTGCTTATTAATAACTTCTAGATTACAAAGTGGTACATCTTCAGTATAGTTTGATTTGCCATTTTATGTATTATTTCAAATAATGTTTCTTTCTCCTCGCTTATCTTAAACCAGTATTGATAACTTTTATGGAAGTAATCTTTAGACCCGGAGTTGTTCTGCTTGTTTGCATTTTCCTGAGCCGTTGCATAGATGTTGGCTAGGTTTCCTGAATCACAGCTAAAGAAACCACAAACAAAATACAACACTACATAACCTGACATCATCCCTCCACTCTTCTTCTGTCAGGTCTTACAGTATGTTAATTAATCCATAATAAGTGACCAAGCTTAAAACTTTAATAGCACTCTGTAATCCAGATCTTCAACCTGCCATTTAAGTATATAGGAAGCAAGGACAGAATAAGCAATAGAACATTTATTGTCCTGAGCAAAGTTAGATTACTGAATAGAAGGATTTACTCCAATAAAGGTGCATAGCATCAGAAGGGACATTGGTTTTGGTCCATCTTAGTTGTTGAATTGTGATCATTTATTTCAATAGCAGTTGCCTAATTACATAGTCCTATCTACAATGTTGGTTACCTAGAAGACGCCAGATCCCTTGAAAAATCGAAATGAAGTTTGTGCAACTTTTAACGTCCTTCTGTTTGAGAATTTTGAGAGCCCATTCCTTTAATATCCTTTTAATGCCTTGGTTGCATATACATTGTTTTCATATTCATGTTTCTTTTCCACATCCAGAGGTTGCATCTTTTTTTTTAACCTTGTTGTTTTTGTTGCTTTCAGGTTGTCCTGCTGGGTTTGGACATCTTATCTGCACTGGTGACACGGCTCCAAGATAGATTTAAAGCTCAAATTGGCACAGGTGAGGTAATCAGAGCCAAGGGATAGGCTGCTGTATTAAACATGGTGTACTGGCCTTGGTAACTTTTCATAAAATTACATTTATTTGATGATGAAACTAAGATCATATGTGTGGGCTAGCTTGTTCTTAAATTGTTAATTAATTATTTACATGTACAGTGTAAATTGCTGAATTCTTAAGGATTCTAACACAAAAAACAATATACAATCAAGTAAAAGTGTAAAATAAGTGTTCAGAAACAAATGAAAGCATGGAATAAAACTAAATTAATCAAGATCCCCTCTGAAAAAGCCCAGTTCCCAGAAAGCAGCCAGAGAGGCACCAAAAAGTAGCATTTTCACTTATGTTCCTTAAAACAGACTTTACTAATAGTTTCTTCCCAGGTAGTCTGAACTGGCCATGGCAATTCAAATGAGTGAATCTACTCATGCAGATAACTAGCAATTTTAAAAGTTAATACCAGCACTTTAAAATTGTACCAGGTGCCTATTATCAATCAATGCCGATTCCCACAACATTGGTATAATGTGTTCCCACTGGCAAACACTGGTCAGCATACAGACTGCTTCACCCTGAACTAACTGTCATATTTCGTGGTCAAAAAAATGTAAGACCCTGTCATATTTTCAGGGAAGCATGGTAACAATGTAAATGTGATCTAGTTGCCAAGTGCCTAAAATGCAGTCACGTAACTGCAGGTGTATGTATGGCAATTGTAACTTTGAGGATAGGTTTTAAGTAACTTTTGGGGGGTTCAAATGATTGTTAAGTGACTGGACATTAAGCAAAGATTACCTGTATGGGGTAATTACAGGCAGCAGCCATTAATACAGTGCATGGAAATAAATACGATTGGACATACTTGAAAAGCTTGCAGCATATGCAAACATCATGACAGGGCATTCTTTTTTACAACCTGTTGTCTGAAGCAAATATCTATTTCTTCCACACGAGCAGCTTACCAAAACACCACACAAGGCACTTGGGAAGGTGGACATATTTTAGTGTTGATCTAAAATGCCAACTCTGTTTTTTTAAATCCTCCTTTGTGATCCACCTTTCTTTTTGTCTCCAGTGTTACCTAGTTTAATTGACAGACTGGGAGATTCAAAAGACTCTGTACGAGAACAGGACCAGGCCCTGCTGTTAAAAATCATGGAGCAAGCTGCTAGTCCCCAGGTGAGTTCTTGGAAATGTACAATGATCAGGTACAAACTTATTGTACCTGCTCCAAGAAAACCATTCACAAGTGGGTTCAATTTGTATTGAACATTTTTATTATGCCTAATAAACTCTATTGTTCAAATAAGATGGGTGCTATGTATCGATCAAAGGCATACAGGTTGAAGAAGTACTGCAGCAGCAAAATTGTCCTTAGTACTTAAACAGGTAGTATGGGGAAGTCAGCAGAACAGTACCAGGATTTATATCAGTGCAGAAAATATCCTTAATTGAGGTGACCAAAAGCCTTACAATCAGGAATCTTTTTATGATATGATAAAGCTAGAGCATACAGCTAACCTATGTATTTGATCAGAGTGTTTGTGCTCCTTTTGTAATCAAAGTAAACCACAGTTGAAGCATACTTTTGTAGTTACAGAACCAGGCACAGAGGAGTGGAGATAGGGAGATGCTGATCAGCCTTATCTTAGTGCTTGAACATAAAGCTTCTATTTATAATTTATGTTTGCACAGCAATATTTAAGAATATTCTCAACCATAACCCTTTATGTTCAAAAGTCTACTTTGTATTATATTAAACCAATCAATACCAGAAACAACATTAAATATATTTTGAGAACTGAGAAAAAATCCAGTAATTTAGCTGCTATAATTCCATAACTACAGGTAGTCCTCGACTTACAACCCAATTAGAGGCCAGAATTATGGTGGTAAGTTGTGCTAGTTGTTAAGTGGATCATCACTTGACCTGATTTTATTACCTTTTCTGTACTGGTCATTAAGTGAACACCTCCGTCATTAAGCAAACCAATCAAACTGATGATTTTTAAAATAGCAGGATGACTTTTTCATTTAGAACAGGTTATCTTTGCTTTTTGCTCATTAGTATTTATTAGTTCCTCAGGCTAAGTGCCTATTCCTTTAAATGGTCTAATAGATAAGGTTTTATATTTATATTATAAAATAAAAATGTGCTAATGAAATTCAGTCATTTGCGGCCAAAAAGCTGTACCATGATCTGGGAATATTCTGTATCTACAAAATAGGGGCTGTTAGGATGTACTTGAGGATTGTAACAATAGATTGGCTATCTGTGCTTTAAAACTTCTGAATAAAATTATACATAGATTATGAAGTGTCTTATTTATAAATAATGTAATGTTGTTTAGCATTCTTTCAGAGCAGTACTCTTATACAAGATATTTTAATTAGCTTGCTTTGATGTTCAAAATATAACTTTTTAGAGTCTTTATACATGGATATGATAAGAAGCCAGCCAAAATAATATAAAGAGGCCACATCAGCATATTCCCACCCAATAAAAATAAAGTTCTAAAATATTTTTCAATAGTTAATTTAGTTCCACTTGCCTACACTGCCTTCATTAATTTATGCATCCACACATGCACATTATGTGTCCAACCCCATCACACTTGTGACAATAGGATATTCAGGATCAAGCAGATGCAACTGATCTTGATTTAGGGTGTTTTCCTGCCCCTTACTTTTTTATATCTATGTGACAGTACGTATGGGACAGAATTTTGGGAGGATTCAAACACAAGAATTTCCGGACAAGAGAAGGAATTTGCCTCTGCCTTATTGCAACTCTTAATGCGTAAGTTGGACTATTATGCCTAATTTATACCTACATTCAATTGCTTTGAAAAATACTTCGCTGATATGTTGCTTGCTTGCTTTTTCTCTCCTTCCTCTGTTTTAGATCTGGAGCTCAGAGTTTAACCTTGAGCAAGATTGTGCCCCATATATGTAACTTACTTGGTGATCCAAACAGCCAGGTGAGTCTTTAATGCTCTACATTTGCCTTCCTGGAGAAGAATAACTGTTCTAGAGGCTTTATTTGTATTTTATTTTACTTTAATTTCAAAGCTTTAGCACATCAACATTTCATGTCACCAGGAAAGTTTTAACTTCTTTTATTGATTGCAGATACCTATGCATTTTAAAATATATATCATCATCTTTAAGCAGTAACTCCTTAAAGAATCTCTTTTTTTCAGGGATTCACATGACTATTACTCCACAATCCCAGCAAAATGCAGTTAATTTAAAATAGGTTGATAGATGTTATGCAAAATCATAACATCTGTCATTTTGTCAAATCTGTCAAATCATAACCTTTTTTTTTCTTGTTGAATCTAGATTGATGCTTTGATCTCATGATTAAGATTAAGTCTTGCTTCTTCGTTCTCAATTTCAACCGTATCTTGTAAAATGAATTCTATCCATATTTATTGGTCCATGTTAGCCTTGACCAAGCAGTTTGGAGGCCTTGATAAAGGAGAATTCATGATTGTGCAGAGAAGCATCCCATGTTTGAATCACAGCACAGACTTATTTCATTGATCGAATATATTTCTATTCCACTTATATTGTTCGAATTTTTCAAAAATTTCCACAAATTTACTTTGTTGTTCCAACTGACGGGTAGTCTGGCAGGGTCTGTATACTTGTCTTTAAGATTGCTTTTCTTCCATTCAATCGTACAATACTCTGACTGCATGACAAATTTCTGCAGTTTTCTTGGCAAGGTTTTTCAGAAGTGGTGTTTGCCCTCCGCTCCTTCCTAGGACTGAAAGAAAGTGACTGGCTCAAGATCCCCCAGCTGTCTTTGTGGCCAAGGTGGCACTAGAACTCATGATCTCCCAGTTTCTACCGTGATGCCTTAACCACTATACCATACAGGCTGTCCATGATAAGTTATCCAATATTTGCAAAATAGAGAGCCAATATAGAGTTCTGAATGATTATATTCAAATGTCTTTTGTGCAATTTTGTTAACAAAAGCAGGAAATATTTGAATTATAATACTGTTTACTATGTAGTGTGTTCTGTAATTGTCTAGAGCAACGGTTCTCAACCTGTGGGTCGGGACCCCTTTGGGGGGGGGGTCGAACGACCCTTTCAGGGGTCACCTAAGACCATCAGAAAACACATATTTTTGATGGTCTTAGGGACCGAGACACCAATTTGATGGTTGGGGGTCACCACAATATGAACTGTATTAAAGGGTCGCGGCATTGGGAAGGTTGAGAACCACTGGTCTAGAGTGCAGACATTCATTGTTAATCTGCATGCATTTTGTATGGAGAAAATTATGTAGGGCATTGAAACACTGTTCTCTCATCCACTTAAAGACCTGCTGAAACTCAACACTTGCCTTCTGCTTTGAATTTGTGCCATGTATATAGCTGGTTTTTTGAAGAATTGTTTTGACTGTAGAAGACAAAGCTATATACAGATAGTCTTGAAGATATGACTGAAATGGTTCATTATGGTTGTATGTCCCCAATGGTTGTTAGGTGAAGCTCTTCCTGCTCTCGCAAGAATTATTAAATGTCCGGGTCATTAAGTGGACCATGGGGTGCCTCAGGTGGGGTAGGCCCTTAGAGACCTAGCATAGGCCCAGGGTTGCCTGCCCTGGGCCTCCCAAGGCCTCCCTAACCCTCAAAGACCCTGTAATCCATTTTCCATCTCTTGGGTCCCCAAAGGCTTTCCCCACTGGGTCTTTCAGCCTTAGGCCTGAATTTTGACCAAAAACGGTCCCGGTTTTGTGAAAAACGGGCCGTTTTTTGCTAGTTTTTGCCCCCCCCACCTCCCAGGAGCACTCTGCAAGCCCCCCAAGGCTATTCATGCCTTTTATTTGAAAAAAAAATGGGCCAGTTGTTGCAAAAAACGGGACGTTTTGGGGAGGTTTGCAGAGTGCAAAAAGGTTTTTTTTTTTCCTTTTGGAAAGCTCTTTAACTGATTGATGAGAATTACATTGCTCAAGTGCTAGGCCAGCAGAAACAAAGTCTTAGATGCTCCAGCGATTTCCTTCTCCAGGACATGGATAAATACACATGGAAACATCTACCTACCTACCTACTCTCTCTCTCCCTCCCTACTACCTACTGTATTTCTCTCTATCTCTTTCTATTTCTCTCTCTCTATCCCTCTCCCTACCTACCTACTGTATTTCTCTCTCTCTCCCCCTCTACCTACCAGCCTACCTACTCTCTCTCTCCCTACCTACCTACTGTATTTTTTCTCTCTATTTCTCTCTCTATCCCTCTACCTACCAACCTACCTACTCTCTCTCTCTCTCTCCCTACCTATCTACTGCATTTCTCTGTTTCTATTTCTCTCTCTATCCCTCTACCTACCTACTTACCTACCTACCTACTTACACTCTTTCTCTCCCCCTACCTACTGTATTTCTCTCTCTCTCTCTATTTCTCTCTCTCTCTTTCCCTTTATCTACCTACCTAACTACTCACTCTCTCTCCTCCCTCCCTACTGTATTTCTCTATGTTTCTATTTCTCTCTATCCACCTACCTACCTACCTACCTACCTACCTACCTACCTACTTACACTCTTTCTCTCCCCCTACCTACTGTATTTCTCTATCTATTTCTCTCTCTCTCTCTCTCTCTCTCTCTCTCTCTCTCTCTCTCTCTCTTTCCCTTTATCTACCTACCTACCCAACTACTCACTCTCTCTCCCTACCTACCTACTGTATTTCTCTCTCTCTCCCTCTATCTACCTACTTTTTTTTTTTTTAAAGCCTTTTCAAAACCTTGGTGTGTCTTATACTCCGGTGTGTCTTATACTCCGAAAAATACGATATATTGCACTGAAATTGTATGTTTAAGTAAACCCCCTTTTTAGTAGAAGACCAGCTTTTCTTTTCTTTTTTAAGTAATTTTTTTATTTTTTCATTTTCATAATATATAATCACATGTATACTATTACATAGCCAGCATCGTTTTGTATTATTAAATGTTTACATCAATTCATCTTACCATCAACTTCCTCTCTTCTTCCCTTACCTCTCTCCTTTTCTTCCCACTCTTCATCTCATTTACTTGGTGTATTTCAGCTTCTGTGCAAGCTCCATTTTATGTTGATGGTATTTATAGTTCCTTTTCAATATACATATTTAATTCTAATTTATATTCTCCTCCTTTCTTAAAAAAAAACAAAAAAGTATACATATATAGCCATTGTACTTTTAACACCCCCCCGCCTAATTTTGATAAAAGTGAAACACAAACCTCTGCTTTACAACCTTCCCATATCAGTTTCATATTTATCCATATTCAGTATATTTTGGCCACTTTCAAAAGCATCCTGAGGCATTTGCAATACATATTTTGGCTCCTGCAGCTGACCAATAGATTGAAAACTGGTTTGCATGAAAGCTTATGTGTGAACAGAGAATATAAAGAATGGTTGAATTTGTTGGCTCTCTTTTTCCATCCTATTTTCATTTCCTATTTTCTAATCCTATGCTTTAATTAACCACATTATTAAAACAGTGTCGCTAATGTGACTCTTAAAGCAAAATAATGTTTTTTCAGCCTAATTTGGAAGCCTGAAAAAGCCCTGCATACTTTAACAAATAACAGAGGGTCACAATAATGAATAGCAGAGAGATTCTCCACACACTTTAGGTCAGTGGTGGGATTCTGCCGGTTTAACAACGAAGCCAACCCCCTGCGAGGCCAACCACCTTGTGGAGGGTTTGTTGCTGTTTACTAATATGCATATAGTATTCAATCCTGGTCCCCCTGGACTTTCGGACTCCAGCAGTAGAGATGGGAATGCCAAGGAAACAGGAACCCAGAACAGAACGGAAAATCTCAGCTTCCGGTGCTTCTGTGGTTCTCGTTTTAAGACTAAATAGGGCCTTGGCAAACACCAATCACACTGCCACCCGGCAGAGGTTAATGTGGAGCATGTAGCTGTCCTACCCACAAAGCGCCTGGTGTGGACCGATGAGGATGATGAGGCACATGCGCAGGTGATGCAGGCATGTGTGCAGGTGCGCAGTTTTAAGAAACTTACCTTCCACGTTACTGCTGGGGAGTAACATAGCCGAGGAGAGGCAATCTGCTGTGCTGCGTGAATCAGCTGAGAAGATATAGGTCAGTAAAGCACAGTCGCAGGCGGGCAGACCCACCTGATTGTCAGAGGGAACTAGCTCGCTCCCAGTTGATCATCAGAGCTACTGGTTCGCTCGAACCGGTCCAAACCGGTAGAATCCCACCCCTGCTCTAGGTATAAGTATTTATTCTAAATCATTTTAAAATCAGCTACTGTCCTAACAAAGATTGGAGAGCAACTGTTGCTAGAGTGTAAAGAGGAAGCTTTCCATTGTTTTACAGGCATTACTGTAATTGTTCCCCAAAATCTAGACATTTCCTAATTGCTCCTCATCTGACTCCTTTTGCGCATGAGTTACACATGGTACTTCAAGCCATATTCTTTGCAAAAATCTTGTTATTTTCTTGATTAGGCCAGTAAACCAAGCTAGAATTATACCAGTTCCAATCCATATACAATTAGAAATGAACTTAATTATTAATGGATATGAACAGGTCTAAAAATAACTCAGTCAATTTAATAATTGGAGTTTATTGAAAAGGATAGATAATTCAAATATTATCAGAACGTAATCTATCTTTCACTTGTTGCTGTAACGCAAGTGAATCAGCATTGTCCTGTTAATACAATATATGGACTATCAGTCACCCAATCCATCATTTTGGGAACAGTGTGTTCAACCCAACATCTGGAACACTTCACACTGTTCTGGATTTGTGGGTTTAGTCTTAGAAACTGCCATGGAGTATTCTGAAAGGATAACGGTATTCTTATTTCTAGTTGAAACAAAGTAGAAAAGACCATTGATTTTTAGATTGGTTTGCTTTTGAATAATTGTCTGGGGTTTTAGTTGGGTTTTTTTCCTTTTGTTCTTTTAAATGAGTTATACCTTAAATGATTATCTAGTATTAAACACTTTGATATTTAATGTATTTACTGGATTCTTCCAAATCCTTCCATTTTTATCATGATTTTTCACCTTCTGCTTCTTTCCTCCTTCATACAATAATTATAGCATTTAATTGTGTTGTAAGAAAAAATGCAGTTATCTTCATTCACTACCTCTGTAATAGATCCCAGGATTTAAATATTATGGGCAAGAGCACCAATGCCGTTGAGTTTCTAATTTCTTTCTGCAAAGACTTCCATGTTGTTCAGATAATTCATTTGAGCAGAAAGCATAATGTTGGACTAAAAAATAAATGCCATATCATAAACTTTATTACATGAAAGCCACTGTTAAGAAATTCCAGCCAAGTATAGCCTTGGACATGTTTTTGCATATTAATCTGGCTCTTAGCAGGAATGACTAAGCTTTCTTTTGGGGCCATCAAATATTTTATTATTGAATTTTATTTGTATGAAATGAGGTAATTGTGATGCCTTTTTTATACTGTTCTATATTATTGTATCCTACCCAGAAATTTGGAATTGGCATTGTAAAAAAGCTTTTGATAAGTGCACCAATGAATAGTTCCCCCTAAATCCATAAAATCATTGTTTTGCTTGTGGGGCTTACTTTATTGATATTTAATTGGTAAGAAAGTAAGAAATAAACTTATATGGCTTTTTTAATTTTTATTTTCCCCCAATCTGTCATGAAATTTATGATGATTAACTAAACATTAAGTATTTAATGGTTTTATTAAAGGCATAATTTCCTGTTTATGTGTGATAACTCAACATTTATTTAGAACTGCTTTGTCCAGCTTGGTGCTCTATATATGTATTGGCTAAGATGGCAGATAATTTTAGAAACTGTAGCCCAAACCGATCAGAAATATACCAAGTTGGAAGAAACTGACTTAGAATAATATTTTAAATCATTATCCTTTTTCCTCCAATTTTCCTGCAGGAGAGGGAATAAATTAGGTGCCTCATGTTCTTGCTGTAAGGCAAATGAATTGCTGGGTTGTTCAAAGGAAATGCTAGTGATTGTGACAAAAAACGTACATTTTAGTTTTCTCCTTCGATCTGTTCTGTAGTGCTAATCTTCTAAATGCAGATAACCATCTTTCATGGGTAATTCTTCACTAATACTTGGGTCTGTGGAGATAGCGCCAATAGCATGGCCCTATTCTTCAGTGGTCCTCTTAAACACATTCTTTTCACCTATACACACAGAAAAATGACTGCCTATTTGTCTACCTTTTTATTCATTTATTTTGGGGTATGAGATGCACTACTTATGAGGTATTGAAATTGCCTAGGGATCCTGAAGTTGATTCTTCCTGTCCCAAGACATGGATGAAATACGTAAGGCCAGTAGTCGAAGTCCAAGTTTCAGAACTATGCAGTTGACTATCAGCAGTTGTATAGCTTAACAGTGACAGTTCAAAAAAAATATACATGTATATGTAAATAATTTGGTGGGAGAATGCACAAAAATATCCTTTAATATGTATGTTTGGCCCTCCCGTGATCATTCTTTTCCTCAAGATGTTAAGACATTGGGCAGTCTGTTGGCAAAGTCTTACTTCCCTCTAGTCTTGCAACACAGTGGCTTACCTGTGGTTACCATGGAGACAAAGAGAGCTTTCAGCCATGATAGGCCAGAAAGGTGGAAGAACAGCGTGGAAGGACCGTTTGGAATGAGGATAGAGGCCTAGTGAAGATGGCTGGCAGGATGAGTATGATTTGTGGGAAAGAAGAATGGTGGATTAATTAGAAAAGTTTGCAGCTCTGTGAGAGAAAAAAACAGAAGAGGGAAGTATTTTCTAGAAATGCTATTGTTAATGTTTGGATGTGTATGTGTGTTGTCCCTAGATCAATTTTGAATTTTAACTTCTTTTTGAACTGGAACTTCCCTTCAGAATCAGTATTTGATGTTGATCAAAGAGAGGTAGCCACATTGACCTATTATGACATCGTTTATAAGGCCATTCAAATTATATTTTCATTATAACCCTCCTATCTATATCTATTTGTCTGTCCATCCATCAAATTTCTACACCCATCTCACCTCTATGACCTTTTAGTATATTAGAGATCCTTGTGGTGCAAAATTCAAAAGTTAAACTTAAGCAAACTATTGTACCCTTTTAAAAGTTTTTTTTTAAAGAGTGAGATGCTTTAGACTCAGGCCTTAAGTCTGAAGTGGATGCCTAATCTGATGCAGTGTATGTGACTGAGATTGCTCCTATGAATAGTTCACTTCTTTTGATTTTATTTATCTTATTTATTTAAATGTATTGGAAGCCTAACTCCAATGGAATCTGAGAAGCATACAAAAGTAGGAAAAAATATAAAACCAGCTAAAAACATTAAATAAGGTGGATAGTACAGACTAAATTGATCTAATAATAACATCAAATTGGTTTTAACCATTGGCTGAATATATTGGCCTCCTTCACACTTAACAACTATAGTTTAGTTAATATACCACTATGGCTGGGTTCACACATCATATCAAGATAAAATCAAAAGCCAAGCCTATTGCTGTTCAGCATGAGAAATTATTTTGCTTTGGCCTTGGTTTACTTTCACTCAATTCTCATTCCCTCTATTTAAAAAAAACCCAAGTAATACTGATTTATCTTATATCTACAAAAAGTAGGAAATCCCAAACTGTCTGTAAAATTTTGAAAAGTCAGATTTTCTTTTTAGTATGAAATTTTAAAAGATTGTTTAACAGCTTCCTCCGTTAAGCATGGTGGCAAGAAACATGGTTTCATTTATCTTGCAGGTGTACTGTAAATATATTGACAAAACTTAGCAATCTGCACATACAAGAGAAATGGAGGTTGATTCCTCTAATAACAATCTGCTGCAGTGGTATGCTGATTTTTGAAAGAGGACATTTTCCTTCTCTAAGAATATACTTTGATTCCATGTTAATGCTAAGGGAAAATGAGGTCCCTTTTTTATTAATGTACTAATCTCTGCATTTTGTTGTTGTTGTCTATGGTTAGCAAATCAGGGTATAAGGCTGCAAGGGTTGAAATGTGCGATTGTGCTAGAGCTGTACTGAAAGTTGGATAGTTAATTATATGCATATAGAAATTACCATAGAGTTAGCCAGATGAGTTTTCTGCAGCAACACATTGCAAAAAGTCTTGTGGCACCTTATATATGCCATATATTTATTACTACAGACACTTCCATGGATTGTGATGTTAGGTAGTTCCAGCTTGTCTGTTAATCTGCTCTGATATTATTTCTCAAAGACTTTAGAAATTGTCTCCGTAATTTTTTGCTTTCACATTAAGTTGTGAAAGAAGATGCTTTGCCAGATACTTCCAGTCATAGATTAGTTTATCTACCACAATGGAGAAGTCCTTCTGCTATGGAATGAACTATTTTAGGAGTTGCATTTGGTGGCTATTATCATTAGATTTAGAAAATTGTAAAAGGCTATCTTTTTCACCAATCACTCACTTACCTACTTGTTCACTCATTCATTCTTTCCACTTATATTCTACCACTATCAGACTAACTTTCATTTTGGAACTTTCTGTACTTTCTGTTTTAAATATTGTTACCTGCTTTGCCTACTCATTTAAGTGGAAGGTAAAATAATCCATAGATGGATGGCTAAATAGTAGATTGTGATTTTCTGTGTTGTGTGAACTCATCCAGTTGTGATTGACTTAATACTTGGTTAAAATAATGACCTTTATGAATGAACATTATTGAAAAACAAGGATTTAATTTATTTTCCTACCAAGACATATTGAAGCATACAAACACATCAATTACTCAGTGAAAGTTTCTTTAATTGGATAACTGGCCGTGGTGTCTGAAGCTAATTGGCTTGTTTCAGCAATTGTTGTTTTCTCTAAGAAGTGCAGTTGTTAGCTTTGTATTGTTTCACCACAGCATCAAACCATGATGTGCTTTCTGAACAGTGCCCTTGTAGACAGGATAGATGATGTAGGGAAATGGTGTGGGAAGAACCACTATAACCTGGTTCTCAGGTAAGCAGGAAATGTACATGCAGAAATAAATTCCAGTAAAAATTCAAGTCATGACCATTCCCCTCCCTTTTTATTTCCAGTTTAATTCTATGCAAAATATGTACACAGTTTACAACCTGTTTGCTATGCTTGAGACTGGAATTCAAAGCAAACCTTGGCTGCCTAATTATGCAGACTTATCCAGGTTTATAATTAACTTGTTTAAAATTGGTTGCAAATGGTTTTAAAATATTATTTCTAGTTCAGTTGTATAAATAAACCTGCTTTTATGTAAGGTTGAAGTCAAGAAGAACCTTACTACCAAGAGGAAGAAAGAAGTGGAGGAGGAGAGGGGACTACAGGTAGTCCTTGACTTACGACCAGAATTGAACCCAACATTTCTGTTGTTAAGTGAGACATTTGTTAAGTGAGTTTTGCCCCATTTTACAACCTTTCTTGCCACAGTTGTTAAGTGAATCACTGCAGTTGATAAATTAGAAATCCGGTTGTTAAGTGAATCTGGCCTCCCCATTGACTTTGCTTGTCAAAAGGTTGCAAAAGGTGATCACATGACCGTAGGACACAGCAATGGTCAATTGCTAAGCATCTGAATTTTAATCACATGATCATTGGGGATGCTACAAAGGTTGTCACTTTTTTTAATGCCATTGTAACGTTGAACGGTCACTAAATGAACTATTATAAGTCGAGGACTACCTGTATAGGAATTTGATTCTGCTTGTAGAAGTAATTTTAAGTATCAGTTTAAGGTAATATGAAAAGTGGATCTTTGTGTAAACTATCCATAAGTGCTGAGATCAATAGATAGATACAGAAATAGTTCTATAAAATTTACTTTGATACTTTATACTTTAGTATTTATACTTTAGTAGAAATAATTAAGTGTTAGCAATAAAGAAAAGTATTTATCGCTTGGGTTGAAATGAGAGGTCCTTGATCCTCTCCCAAGGATCTCTCAATTAAGTGCTATTTCTATCATCACAACTCTTATAGAAAATGCATGCCCCTGATGTGTGTGGGACCTGTATCATTACATACTTCGAATATGCACCATGATGTGCTTGAAATGGTTTATTCAGAAGGAAACATAACTCTACATTACCGCTAAAAGTGCAAGAATTGTGGTATATTTATGCCTTACAAGTAGAATTTCTTACAAAATATTCTGGGCTTTGTGGTCCTCAACTTAAACTGTAATGGAGTCTGTCTATCATGGTCATAAGTTATAATGGTCATAAAGTAGGCTGATTATATGACCAACCTGATTTTATGACTTTTTTTGCAATGGTTATTAAGTGAACATAGTAGCTGTATCTATTGCTTAAGCAAACAATACAGTTGTTTGCTATGGGTATGCTTTTTCTGAAAACCAGAAATAAATGCCATTTTCAGTAAAACTACCATAAAACATGACCACATGAGTACGGAATGCTGCAAACAGAGAGAAATGCAGCATTTTGCCTGGCCCACAAAGTTTTGTCATGTGACAACAGATGGGGTTCAACTGTCAGAACTTCAAATCTAGGTCTATTGTAATTTCGAACAGCGATATAAGTGACTCTCATTAGTCATGAACTACTGTACCTGTATAGATATTATTTTCCAATAAGCTATAATATAGCAAGATAGGCTATTAGCATGAATTACATTAAGCTTTTAAGAATCCTGGGTTCCTTCAGAAGAATTTTGAAAATTTGTGCTTTTGTTTAATTATGATTTGCTGCCTGGATGTCATTGGGAATACTGATTTACGCTAACTATGATCATTTCAAGGAAACTAAATAAAGATGAATGTATTGTGATTTCTAAAGCTAATGTCTTAAAATTAACAATTATGATTTTTTAATCATAAATTGATCATAAACTGAAACATATAAACATATTTTCTTTTGTTATTCTTTAATGATTAGGTTCGTGATGCAGCAATAAATAGCCTTGTAGAAATCTACAGACATGTAGGTGAACGTGTAAGAGCTGATCTCAGCAAAAAGGGATTGCCACAGTCTCGGTGAGTGAAAAGCTTCTCTTTCTGAGTTTTTGTTCATTTGTTAGCTTTTGAAGTCCAATTGTGTTTTTTAAAAAAGATCAGATTATTGTAGGTAACTCTCAGTTACGATACTATCTTGAAATTAATGAGATTAAAATGCAACATCCTGAAGTATTTATTTGTGTATGTTCCTGGAAAATGATGTATATAGGTAGTCTTCAATGTACAATTGAGTCCACAATTTTGGTCATAAGTTGTGATGATTTAAAGGAGGTCACCACTCGACTAGACTCAATTTTATAAACTTATTGTGGCATCTTTAAGCAAAAATAGCAGTCATTGTTCACTGTAGGATATTTTTTGTTGCTAATCAAAAGTAAATACCAATTTCCACAAAAATGTCATAAATTGCTGCTGTGAATGTGAGCCCAAAATGTGGTCATGTGACAACAGAGGGGTTCTCAGATATTGGAGTTTTGTATCCTAAATAGCTTTTTTGGGGTTTCATTGTCCATCACTAAACAATCATCCATAAGTTGAGAACTAGCTGTGTGTTTTGTTTCAGTAAATTAAACTAAGATTGAAGAATGGACTAAATTTTCTCAGGGTTAGGGTTAGGGTTAGGAATACAGTTCAATTTATGTACAAGTTTGAAATTACATATTCTTTAAAAAATGTAGTCTCTCTTTTTGTTTTTATTTAACATTTACATTTAATTAAAAGAAGGAAAAAAGGACTTAAAATTAGAGGCACAAATGTGCCTTATTTGGATGTCATTTAAGCACTGCCAAATTCATTATTTTTCTCTTTTTTTTCAAACCAGGCTGAACATCATTTTTACAAAATTTGATGAAGTCCAGAAATCAGGCACCATGATTCAGGGAGCTGGTGGTGAGTAGTAGTGTTTTCTTTAAATAAGATTAAATCAATGATTTAGTGTCTTTAAAATTGTTTAAAATTTTCTTTTATTGCTTAAACTATGAACATCATGCTTTTTTTTTACATTGGCATATTACTTTTGGAGGGGACATTTCATTATTTATATATATACATTTTTATTAATATATGGTGATTTGTAAATAAATCTGGCTGAAATCCAATGAACTAGTCCATATGCAATATTAGAATATTTTTAGGATTATAGAAGCATGTTTTACGCTCATGTGATTTCTGCTACCTCTGCATGCTCAATTGTTTAATAGTTTGAGGGGGACTCAATTTTAATGTAAACAAAATACTTAACTACCTTATTTAAAGTCTGTAAAGTGTTGGTAAAAATAATGAGCTATGACAATTAGAAGATTACCTAGATCAGCCTCCCCAGCATGTTTTTGTTCAGATGGTTTGGATTGTAATACCTATGTATCCTATCCAACTTCTGGAGGATACCAGATTGGGGGAAATCTTCTTGTGTAGCTATAGCGACTAAAATGGAATATTTTAAGGGTCAAACTTTCATTGTCAGAGCAGCAGTTCTGCTTGAATCCTGTTTTGAAAAATGACATACTATGATAGATATGCTGGGCATGACTTTCTAAACTTCGGTGTGTTGCTTAACATTAAATAACAAATATTAAGATGCTTTTGTTTGACAAAGGGGTATGTTTGCCATTGAACAGAGATGTTGGATTTTGAGAATTAGTTTAGAATTTAACAGGCATTCATTGCAACTGTAAATGTATTCCAGAATACAGTGCTAGGTATAAGTGATTCATGCTGAATTTGATGTCTTGTGCAATCAATAAATAAGTGTTTAACTTGAAACGACCTATTCATTGGAGGAATAGGTCAGATACACTTATCTACTCTGGAAATGTATAGGTTCATCTGGGATTTGTGAGATAAGAGTCAGGATCATCTTACGAAGGAATTGTTGGTTGAGAAATAATAGTTTTTGTGGATGCAAAGTAGGTACCGTATTTTCGGAGTATAAGACACACCTTTTTCCCTCAAAAAAGAGGGTGAAACTTTGGGTGCATCTTATACACTGAATACAGCATCCCCCCCCCCAAACCCCGTCCGCTTTGCAAAAATGGCCATGCATAGCCCTTAGGAGGCTCTCTCAGAGTGCTCCCAGGGGCTGGGGAGGGCAAAAATGGGCAGTTATTTGCTTGTTTTTGCCCAGCCCCCAGGAGCACTCTATAAGCCTCCTAAAGGCTATACATGCCCCTTTTTTTGATGAAAAACGGGCCATTTTTGGGAGGTGCAAAAACTTTTTTTTTTAATTTGCCTCTTCAAAATCTTGGTGAGTCTTATACTCCGAAAAATATGGTGCGTTTATTTGTGTATATGTTTGTGCACGTACACACATGCATCTGTGCATGTGCATATTAGAATGGTGGAGGTAATTTGACAAAGCTGATTACCGTATTTTTCGGACTATAAGATGCACTTCCCCCCCCCTCCAAAAGTGGGCGGAAATGTCTGTGCGTCTTAGAACGAATATTGTGGTGGGAGGTGGGGGGGGTTGGTGCAGCGCCAATCAGCTGTTCCAGGCCACGGGGATCACCACTGCCACCTAACGCTGCCACTCGTTCACGGCAAATGGGCAGCGGAGACAGAGGCTCATCTAAACTAATTAGAGGTAGGTTCCTACCAGTTTGGCTGAGCCAGTAGTGGTATGTCGGCCTGGGTCACTGAAAACAGCAGCAACCCAGGCCTGCCACGCCACCGAACTGGTTCCCTGCCCGTCGCCTTTGTCATCTTGTTTTTGAGTTCTGTGCATGTGCAGAACAATTTTAATTGAAGTGTGCATGCACGTGCAGCGTTGCACAAGCGTGCAAAGCGTGCACACAAGCGAACCAGCAGTAAAGCCAGCCAGATCCCACCCCTGAACTAATGTGCATTTTATAATCTGGAGCATCTTATAGTCCGAAAAATACGGTAGTTGATTTATATGTGATAAGTGCGTAATAAATGAATTATGTAGTAATAATAAGGAAAAATAGTTCCCACCTTCTGCAAAAATAGATTCAACTGAATAGAAAGGCAATATTTGTTATTTTCATGGCTTAGCTCTAGTCAGCTCACTATATGTGGCATTCAAGTCCTAATATGTATTTGGGATTAAAAACAAAGTCAAATTTAAAAACAAATTACACATTATAACACTGGTAATAACGTAATACTGGAAGACATAACTGGTGATAACATAAAACTGGGAGAAGACTAACACCCGGAGAGTTATTTATAGCAAATCAAATTCCATAATTGAGTGGAACAGTCATGTTTTCACAAATTTTCTGAAGAGCAGAAAGGGAGATGTTCAGATCTCATGGAAGGTAGAATGCTGTTCCATAGAAAGAGGCAGTGACTGAAAAAAGTATGCTTCTCTGACACTTGATGATGATGTGTCAAGGGACACATAAACAGCCAACTCGATTACATCTTATTGAGCAGGCAAGTGTTATTTGGTGAAAGCCATTCAGCAGATACCCAACTGTATAAACTATATGTCTTGAAGGTGACAAGGTGACATGTGTCACAAGGCACACCCATAATTACATAAGCATGAGTTAGGGACCAGTTGTAATTTCTCTGAATGCTCTTCAAGGTTATAGGTCATAACAGTAATTTCATCAAGAGATGACTAAGGAATGAGTGGCAGTGAGTAATGCCTCCCATTGCAGAAAAGTTCACAATTGTCACACAATGCAGTAATGTTGTGCAAAAGCCCTCCTTGAACAAAAGTCGAAGGGGACTTCCAAAGTGCTAGTCAGTATTTGGGCCTTCTCATTCTTTTAAATGCTGAAATGCCTAATAGAACAGCTAGATCCAAGGAATAGCATTTTAAAGAAAACAGCTTCAGTGACTGCCTGCTCTCTAGGTTATTTGAATGGGAACTTTGATGAATTAGTGTTTTAAATGTAGCTTTTAGTGCATTTCTTTAGATTTTGTTGCATCCCACCTGGATTTTCTTCGGCTAAATCATGCTATGTCAAAAACAGGAATAGGGAAAACATGCTTCAGTACAGTATTGCCCATGCTAGCTAGGATTGCTAACAACAATAATCTTAATTTCATTAAAGGAAAGAGCTTTCATTGGCCTTTAAAATCATGCTGCTAAAATCTTTGTTCTCATTTAGGGATTTTAAATTTTGACTGTTGAATTCCCCCCCCCCCCCAAAAAAATGGGTTATATAGTAATGAAAAACTTTCTGATAAATAGCATTTGAAAGTGGAAAAGCTTGATCTTTGTAATTCTCATATTTGTTTCATGTAAATGACATTATTGACCTTCATATATTAAATATAATACTTTAAATCATTTTTTGCTCTTTGGTTAGATGAACTGACCAGTTTTTAAGTATGATATTTCTTTTCTCCTTTATTGTAGGGTATGGTAAATGGGAAATAAGATGCCAGCTTTATGATTGTTATGAAGAATGGCTTTACTTTTTTATAGCAGTAGAAATAAAATGCCAGTTGTTAGATACAAATGGTGATGTGAACCAGGCTTTACTTTATGTAACAGGAAGAAGGATTTCATCTTGCTTGATATGCCATAGTTGCTAGGTTACAGGAAGGTTTTTCAGTTTTTTTATAGCAGAAAATGGTGCTAAGCTGCAAGCTGGATTTCTCACTGATTCTTAATATTCTGTCTATGCACATATGTGTTTATGTGACTGTGAGAGAAAGAGAGATCTGCAAATTGTTGGATTCAGGGTCTCAGCTAATTATTTTTCTGTTAACAGCCTTTTTTGTAGTTTCAGTAGAAATCTATTTCTGGGTGTGAAATGAGGTGATGAAAACCTTTGCATATTATCCTTTAGAACCAATTCTTTAAAAAAAAATTCAGCTAGTGTTGATTCTTTTCTAATAAAAGTGAAGGTATATTAATTGTCTAAAATAAGATTTTAGAATTAATGTAGAGATGATTTCCTGGTTCTATGGCTCCACCTTTAAAGCTTTACTTTCCAAGGAAGCTATCCCCCCCTGCTTTTTGAGGATTGAGAAATATGTTACACTTCAGCCACTCAGATGAGACTCACTTTGCTCTCTGCTATTTACAGCAGTGTGCTACAGAATGTTGCAGTCTGATAACTATGCCACACAAGTGTTTATTTGTTCCATTTTCTAGTGTATAGGATGGTATTTAAGTCAAGACTTATTTTTCTGGTTTTGATTTTTAATACTCAAATGTGACCATTCTTCTATAGCATTTCTTTCAGGGGTTAGTATAAGAAAAGCCATATCAATAGGCATGCAAATTAACAAGAACGCATTGTGGTCTTTCCTGTTCATACTCCTCAAATCTGGAAACAGTAGTTCATATTTTCTCTAATATCAATAAATTGTACTTTTTAAAGCTGCAATTCCATATATGAAGTAGTATGAAGTATGAAATACTTTTCTCAAATTAGCCTTGAAAGGACTACTATATTCCGGATCATTCCAACTTCATAGCCTGGATTGTAAAACTGAAAATGAGTATTTGGGTGAAGTGTTGCATCCATATAGCATTCCTTAGTGTGTGTGATTTTTTAACTACTTGGGAAAAATCAGTTTTCCTCTGTATATGAATATTCCTCTGTATATGGTTTATTTTGACTTGGCTAACCAGTCAGCAGAGGCATTATAGCTAACAGGAGCAAAACAATCCAGTTTACTGAATTTTTTTAAATGATCATCTCAATCATGTCTTTATCTCTGTATTGATCTATTTAGATAAACATGGAAATATCTGTGTGGCTGGTCCATCAAAGATTATATTTGGAGGCAGCTGTGCAGATTGACTATAGCTCATTTTTGAAAAGAACAAGCAGAATTTGTGCTTTTTAATATGTGTGTAAAAAGCCTCCCAATAGCCTGTCAGACAATTGTGAAGCCTGGCTGTAACCCCAGATGTTGGTCTATCTGTTTAGCCCAATAAAAATGTAATTGCGTTGGCATTGTATCATAATTGCTTTGATTAATGTATTTTGCTTATGTTTTACAAGTTTTTTAAAATGTATTTTTGTGATTTATTGTGAGCCATACACAGGTACATATTTAAAAAGAGGAGGGATGATAAACAAATAAAAGTATAAATAAATACGACAGTTGTGGCTAGTTTCTTCACCATGGCAACTCTTGGCAACTAATATGAAAAAGAAATTAGATTATACAAATCTGTGCAGATATCTGAGAAGATGATTCCCACCAGGGTTTTTTTTTAAACACCAAAACAAAAGCAGGGTTTCCAAATAGATGCTTTCGCATTAGACTACTATCATCTCCATCCAGAATGAATTATATAATAATAGTTAATAATAATATAAGGAATCTCAAGGCAAAAATTATTTGGAATTTGGCATTATTAAGCTGAGGGAGTTTATGCACTTTATTTGGATCTTGTAAAAAATCAATAGAGTGCTTATTTCAAGTTCTGAGAGATGACTAGTGCAATGGGCATAAAAGTCGATAGAAACATTCCTATTTTGAGAGAAAAAACAATTGATGTTGACAAAAACACAAGTTACTAAATTCGTTGTGAATGATACATTTCAATCCAAAAATTACAAAAGTCATCCCATTCTACTTAAAGGAAGACAGAAATGGGACACAAAAAGATACTGCTTCTGAATGATCGTGTCCGCTTGCTTTAAGCAGGCTTTGCATTAAATACTCTGCTGAAGTACATGTACTAATTCAAAATGGAGATCCTTTAGTTTGGTAAAGGCAGCTTTTTGGATAACGGTTTTCAAATCAGAGTTTGTGTAGAAATTCTATATTTCTACGGCCGCCTTTCTTATACCAGAGAGAGGGATGATTGTGCTGTACAGAGCAAGTATTTCTTCTTTATCTGCATAAGCAGCTTTCATTTTGGAACTGTATAGCACTAGCTTCTTGCACTAGGACTTCAGGGGAGGAGGGTGAACTGATTTTTAAGTTGATGAGAGACTGCACACAGGAGTGTGTTGTGCAGTCACTTTCAGATTAGGGAGCATCACTGGACTGCCGCAGATCATGACTGCCAGCAATGGTAGGTGTTTTGCTTAATAAATTGTACAAAATGCATGTTATGTGACAGATGACTGAATCTGTAATCTGAGTATGAACAAAAAATGATATTTTCTCTTGATATTTTAACAAATGGAATTTCATTATACCATTAATACGATGGAGAGAAGTTTAGGCAAGCAGTAGCTTTGAAGCAGATACAGAAAGGGTATTAAAATATGAATAGCAATGCTATTCATAGTATTAATCTAATAGAGAGAAACTGTTCTGAAATTTTAAAAAATCTGAAGGTTACAAACGTGTAATTTAATAATTTAAAATTGAATTGAATATGACTGTTGCTGGTGTATTTATCTGAATACTTAATATGAAATTTGTTTGAGAGAAGAGATCTTTAATGATGCTTTCCTAAGACACAATTCTAGCTGTATTTTTGGGGGTGCAGAATTTATGGAAACTGTGATAGCAGCATGCAAAAAAAAGGAAAATTTGACTGTTCTGTGTATTTCAAGTCATGCTTTTTTTCTTTTTATTAAGAAAAACAGGAAGGTAAAGGAAACATGTAAAATGAAACTGCAGAGATTAAGATAATTAAGAATTTACTTACAGAAAGGAGGAGATTTATTGCCTAATCATCCTGTTCTTTCTGGATATATATTACATTTTATGGAATCTATTTATGATGCCCACCATTATAATAACACTACATCTCTGCTGACTGCAATGCCTACCTATTTGTCTTTAAGGATTGCTTGTTTGTTGAAATGGTTTCACTGTAGTCCTGTTCATGTTTGCCAATCATGATTCAGTTGTTTTTAACAGATGAAACAAGAGGGGATTGTATGTGCTTTGGTTAATAAATGCATCACTGTCTATCAGTTACTTTCCTTCGAATTCTCTTACAGAAACCTTCTCTTGCGTATGATAAGATGTAAATTTCAACTTTCAATTTAATTTCAGTTCTTGATTGATAATCATTGCAATTAACTTGTACTATTTACAATTTAGTGCAATAATATTTATTGGTTTAATGATGGCAGCTGTATGCATTTAAATAATCATCTTGGACTTGAAAAAAGGTGTCAGATTATAAATACTAAGTATGATTAACAATGAAATACTTGATATATTACTCCCAGTGATCTTATCAGTTCCTTGTACTTACAGGTGCTAATTATTATTATCAGGGCTTTTGGCAGCTTCCTGATCTTAAACTTTTTTTCAAGGGCAATGCTCACGCAAGATTTATTGAGCTGAAAGGAGTAAAGGTACCAGAATTTCAGCAAATAAATTTTTCCTGTTGGAGCCAATATATTTTTCTTTGGGCAGAAACTTCCTCTTTCTCACAGTGTTACAATTAATGAGGAGATTTCTCTTAGTTGGTAATGGCAAATCTGACTGTATAATAGTTGTTTGAATCTTTATCACTGAGAACCAACTCTTAAGATGACCTTAGGTACAGTTTCATATTTAAGCTGAACAGTGCTTGAGTTTCAAAGGCAAAAAAGTACTTAAGACAGCATGTGGTATACAAATGTAGCACCATTCTGCAGTACCTCAACCAAATAACTTAAAATGCTGCACATCCACAATATTAGATACTAACTAGAACAGGGCTTCTGTTATAGGTTCATTGTTATAGGATCATGTGATCACCTTTTTGCAACCTTCTGACAAGCAAAATCAATGGGGAAACTAGATTCACTTAACAACTGTGTTACTAACTGAACAACTGCAGTGATTCACTTAACAAGTGTGGCAAGAAAGGTCATAAAGTAAGGCAAAACTTATTGTCTTACTTAGCAGCAGCAATGTTGGGGCTCAATTGTGGTAAGTCAAAGACTACTTGTACACAGTTCAAAATTGGCTAGTTTCTTCTACTTCTTCCAAATGCTTTAATTAAAATTTTACAAAATACATAAAAGATGACATTAAGCTAATAAAAAGTGAAAGGGAGAGAGGAAGACTACTACGTGGTAGTGTCTACCAGTGTCTTTCTGCAGGAAATTAAGAGTTCAATGTAGGAATAATAACACTAGTTTTGCTGTCTAGAGACATATAGAATGATGTAGGTGAGCATTCAAGCAATAAGCATGGGTACGGTACCCCCCTCAGTGATCAAGATTATATGTATGGAAAGCCCTTTGGACTTAGGTGTGTCCCAGTTGTGCTTCTGCTTTTTTAAGTCCTGCACTAGGACATTCCAGATACAGATAGGTGGCAGCCTTAAGTTTATTTGTGCTGAAGGTCCTTCATTTTCATGGAAGGGTTGGAAAGTAGGTCTCTTTATTAGAGCGGCTTGAAGCTAACAGTTATATTTATTTTTCCATAGATAGGGGAATAGTAAGTAGGAAGAAAAGAGAAAAATATTGCTATACCTCACCACTTGATTTAATCAATATTTGCAGGAATTTTCAGTGACATTTCACTTACATACGCACACCAGTTCATGCCCACAATTAAAATGGCTTAATAACATTTTAAGAATGTACATTTCTGCTGAAACAATTAAAATGGGATTTAAGAGTTCCTGAGTTTCTTGCATTTCAGAACATGAGGCTTCCTTTCATCTTTATGTATGCTCCTCTTCTGTATAGAGTTTTTATCTTAACATTTTCTAATTAGTGTACATTTTGCTGAATATTGCAGTTTAGCTATAGTAGGTATCCTGCTCTGTCAATTAAGGAAAGATCAATTTATTGTTCTCAGTATTTGTGGATTTATACATTCCTAATATTTTGAATAAAACTATATATCTTTGGGTTTCCTATGTCCATTGTAGTATGTCTACAGAATAAAACTGTTTTTAGAGTGTTTGGTGTTTCTTTACTCTGTGGCTTTATATTGAGATTTGGAGCAGATCTCCATTCTGTAATAAATAGTAGAGTACTGTTTTGTGTTTTTAAGAGTTACACAACAAGTGCTTTCTACGCCTGGCATTTTTGGCTACTGAAAGAATTAATTATAGCTGTCTATATCCTTATACATATTCATTTGTTGCATTGTGCCATGTGAATCTGTACCTTCTTTACTGGTCTAAAGATAGATGTGAATAATAGGGCTGTGCAAAACTTTGAAATAATGCTTCAGTTCACTGATGCTTCTAAGAAAGAACTCCATTACATTTGATTTGCAAAGTAACAGTAGTCTTTTTGCTTTTTAGTTCAAAGCAGAACAACCACATTGCTTCACTTTGCTCTGGTTCAGTGTTCTTCTCAAAGTTGTCTTGACACTACAAGAAAAGACTGAGAGGAATCCCAGTTTTGGGGGGAACTTGAGTATCCCAAAGGCATGTTGGAGGTATTTAACTTGAAAGTTTATTGGGGAGTTCCCTTCACTCACTAAGTTCTGTTAAAAGCAGGGTGGATAAAAATCTATGATTAAAAAAGAATAAAGAAAGATTTTTTAAAAACTTTAAATTGGATTTTTTTATTTTTATCAAATTTATTTTAATAAAATGCTTTTGGGGTAAAAATCTGTCTAAAGATAGTTTTCTATTTAAGATACATTAATAACTTAGTTTATTCAGCATGAAATGGAGCTTAGTTATGTAGCATAAGGCTGTATATGTATGTTCTACAATATTAGGACTGTTGGTGAGTCAACAGCAGGTCAGGAGGAGCTGCTGCGGGATAGAGATGAAAGTTACTCTTTAAAAATTATGATTTAAATCGAGTTGATTTAAATCAAGCCGCCTTACTAGTGATTTAAAATGATTTAAATTGTGATTTAAATCAACTCGATTTAAATCAAACCCATCCTGGTTAAAAGGCTTTCTTTTACTTGAAGTGAAAGTATTAATTAGGTGCTTAATGCCAATATTTTCAATACAGTTGAGAGAGAGAAGATGTACAGTGGGGTAAAAAAGTATTTAGTCAGCCACCATTTGTACAAGTTCTCCCACTTAAAAAGATGAGAGAAGCCTGTAATTGACATCATAGGTAGACCTCAACTATGAGTGACAAAATGCGAAAACAAATCCAGACAATCACGTAGTCTGATTTGGAAAGAATTTTTTTTGCAAATTATGGTGGAAAATAAGTATTTGGTCAATATCAAAAGTTCATCTCAATACTGTGTTATACATCCTTTGTTGACAATGACAGAGGTCAAACGTTTTCTGTAAGTCTTCACAAGGTTGGCACACACTGTTGCTGGTATGTTGGCCCATTTCTCCATGCAGATCTCCTCTAGAGCAGTGATGTTTTGGGGCTGTTGCTGGGCAACACGGACTTTCAACTCCTTCCAAAGGTTTTCTAGGTGGTTGAGATCTGAAGACTGGCTAGGCCACTCCAGGACCTTGAAATGCTTCTTACGAAGCCACTCCTTTGTTACCTGGGCGGTGTGTTTGGGATCATTGTCCTGCTGAAAGACCCAGCCAAGTTTCATCTTCAATGCCCTTGCTGATGGAAGGAAGTTTGCACTCAAAATCCTACGATACATGGCCCCATTCATTCTTTCCTGTACATGGCTCAGTCGTCCTGGTCCCTTTGCAGAGAAACAGCCCCAAAGCATGATGTTGCCACCCCCGTGCTTCACAGTAGGTATGGTGTTCTTTGGATGCGACTCAGCATTCTCTCTCCTCCAAACACGACGAGTTGTGTTTCTACCAAACAGTTCTACTTTGGTTTCATCTGACCATATGGCATTCTCCCAATCCTCTTCTGGATCATCCAAATGCTCTCTAGCAAATCTCAGACGGGTCCAGACATGTACTGGCTTAAGCAGGGGGACACTTCTGGCACTGCAGGATCTGAGTCCCTGGCAGCGTAGTGTGTTACTGATGGTAGCCTTTGTTACGTTGGTCCCAGCTCTCTGCAGGTCATTCACTAGGTCCCCCTGTGTGGTTCTGGGATTTTTGCTCACTGTTCTTGTGATCATTTTCATCCCAGATCTTGCATGGAGATTATCAGTGGTCTTGTATGTCTTCCATTTTCTAATTATTGCTCCCACAGTTGATTTCTTCACACCAAGCTGCTTGCCTATTGCAGATTCAGTCTTCCCAGCCTGGTGCAGGTCTACAGTTTTGTTTCTGGTGTCCTTCGACAGCTCTTTGGTCTTCACCATAGTGGAGTTTGGAGTGTGACTGTTTGAAGTTGTGGACAGGTGTCTTTTATACTGCTAACAAGTTCAAACAGGTGCCATTAATACAGGTAATGAGTGGAGGACAGAGGAGCCTCTTAAAGAAGAAGTTACAGGTCTGTGAGAGCCAGAAATCTTGCTTGTTTGTAGGTGACCAAATACTTATTTTCCACCATAATTTGCAAAAAAAAACTTTCCAAATCAGACCATGTGATTGTCTGGATTTGTTTTCTCATTTTGTCTCTCATAGTTGAAGTCTACTTATGATGTCAATTACAGGCCTCTCTCATCTTTTTAAGTGGGAGAACTTGCACAATTGGTGGCTGACTAAATATTTTTTTGCCCCACTGTAAGTTCCCATTCTGCCAGAGGAAGCTGGGTATCTGGAAAGCTGTCTGTCAGGGTAATAACTTTTCCTGTGCATGCAAAGGGCAAACCCTGTTGGATATGCTCTGAGCTTTCCTTCCCATCTGTCATAGTTTGATCATAGGTTCTTTTACAGCAGAATGTGTCTGTGCCTTTGAGGTTGCTTCCCAGAGACAGATACTCCCTAGGGTTTTTTGTTTGTTTATTTGTTTATTTTACAGAAATTAGGGAAACAACTAATAATGTCCAAACTTTTCAGTTTCACACTTTCTCTCCCTTCTCTCTCCCAGGGCTCTTCACCCGTTGCTTAGCTACCAACTCCCTCTTTCAACCTTCCTTCCCCCATCAGTGATTTTACAGGGAGAGGGAGAGAAAGAGAGGAAGATAATTGGCTGAGTTTGCTTAACATGTTTGGCTGTCCATGCATTTTCAGATCTACATCAGCCATCCCTCTGTGCTGCATGATGCAACTCCCTCTGGGTCCTTTGCCCTACCCTTTTTGCACTGCAAGCTCTGCAGCCTTTCATATGTCCCTGTGACATCACAGAACAGGTATAAAAGTAGCAAGGCTAGTGACACAATATTGTTTTTGTAGTTTGCTTTCCTTGACCCATTTTGTGCATGCAAATGATAGCGTTTATACAGTATTTTTTAAACTTATGCTATAAGCTGCAATGAATAAGGTTTAAAAAATTTTCCATGAACAACATTAGCTTCTCTTTAGATGTAGATCTTAGTATTTTATCAGTATCATACTCAGTCTTAGCAGTAAATTGCAAGTCTACAGATCCTTATCCTTCATTCTGCTCATTGCTAGATTTGGAGGAGTACTTCCAAATACCACTCAACTATGTTTAAAGCCTCAAACTCAGAAGTTAATTGCCCAGTATGGAGCAAAGACATCCGTAAGTTGTATTTTTTTGTATAGTTGTATATATGTATAAGGTTGTTTCCTTTCACCCTTCCGAATTAGCAGATATTTGGCAAGCTGAGATATGTTTATATAATGCAGGAGTGTTGGGGCCCCAGCAGAGCTGGCAGCAGATTCGGACAGTGAGGAGGTTGGGGAGGAAGATAGACCAGTCCTGGAGTCAGAGGCGGGGTCTGATGAGGGTTCTTTGTTGGAGACAGAGAGGGGGCCAGGGCCATATGCCAGATATCAGCTGCTTTCGAAGTTAGACATCAGTGAGGCAGACGAACAGCTGGAGCCTGTTCCCAGTGTGTGCATGCACAGAGTTGCCAGACAAAGGGAACAGCTAAAGAACAGTGGTAGATGGTGAGTGGCCCCTCACAGAGGAAATAAAAGAGGATCGAAAGGGAAGTAGGACACAATTAGTTCGCTTAATTGGTTCAAGACTCCTTGCCAAGTTTGAAGATATTGGCCTGGCAGCTCTCCAAGCCAGATAAAGTCTGTGAGTGTAAATCCTCCCTTGAAAGACTTAGTTGGATGTGAATAATTCACAGTAAATTAATAAAAGGGGTTTTTGTTGTGAAAGGAGTTTGCTTCATGCTCTTGGAAAGAACAAAGGATGTCAAACTCAAGGCCAGGGGCTGGATGTTTAGATGTGGACTGGCTTACGGTGTCTCTATCACCGAAAATGGAGCTGCGAGGGCTGCCTGTGCCCCCCCTCCTGCTCCATTTTTGCTGGCAGAAGTTTGCAGGAGGCTGTTGCAGCCGATAATGGAACTTGGGAGCCCATTTTCACTGGCAGAGTGCCCCCAACACAAGTGACATCGAGCTGGCCATGCCCACCCTGGCCACACCCATCCCAGCCCCCTGAGGTCAAACACAACTCTGATGCGGCCCTCAATGACGTTTGACATCCCTGATGTCAAGAGCCAAGGTGGCGCAGTGGTTAAATGCAGCACTGCAGGCTACTGCTAGATCAGCAGGTCAGCGGTTCAAATCTCACCGGCTCAGGGTTGACTCAGCCTTCCATCCTTCCGAGGTGGGTAAAATGAGGACCCAGATTGTTGGGGGCAATATGCTGACTCTCTGTAAACCGCTTAGAGAGGCCTGAAAGGCCTATGAAGCGGTATATAAGTCTACTGCTATTGCTATTGCTATTGATGTAATGCTATCTATAACCTGAAAATTGCTTGTTCCCAGGTTCCGACCTTAATGGTGCCCATCCCCAGAATGCTAACCTTCTGGATGTATCAGTGATGAATTTTTGCAATGAAACATATGACTGTAGTTTTTGTTGTTATGTTACTAACAGACAAATACTTTTACAGATTCTTAGGCGAACCTATAATTTTGCAATAAATTATGCTGGTCTTCATCTAAAATAAAGTTCATTTCCATATATGTGTTTAAGTGTAGAAAACAAATCAATTTCAATTGAGAGGATTTTAACTTTGCAAAGTATTTATTTAACCAATGAAGTCTTTGATGAGTGTGTTTTTATACATGCATGAACATTCTCCAGAAGCTGTAGAGTTCTTCCTCATGCTAGTATGATTTTAAACGACAGAGTACAGGTAGTTCTTAACTTATGACCGGTTGTATAATAATCATTTGACCCACTTGATAAGGTTGCTTTATGGCCATTAAAAACTTCCAGCTATTGTAAAACACTATGCCACATCCCTCTCCCTCCCTAAAATCACATGATCACAGATTACTTGCAACCACTTACATGTGATCACCATTTGCAATCTTCTCAACCAGCTTCCCCAGAAAGTCAATGGGCCAAGCCATCAGGAAAAGTTGCAAGCTGCTGCTGCCTGCTGGGGGATTCCCTCTTATCTTTGAGGACTAGCTAAAGAAACTGCTTACCTGGCCAAAGGAGTTCATCAACTCATTTGGCAAGGTAAAGAAATGGAACTCAGATCCCAAAGATCCATCCTCTATTCCTGTAGCCTGCTGGAGCAGTATTCTTCCACATATAGAGGGGAGCTGAACTTGACAGGCAGATCTTTCTGCTTTGTCCATTTAATGAGCCCTGATTCCACTTAACAACCCTAACTTGGAGTACCAGGATTACAGTGGTTGAGCAAAGCAGTCACCTGGGCATTTTGCTTAATGACTGCTTCACTCAGTGACTGAGATTCCTGTCATAATTGTGGTTGTAAATTGAGAACTACCTGTAGTTGGCCCTCCCCACCATCTCTCTGCTCACTCAAGCCTCTCCACTCATGCATATCCATTAACCATTCTCTTTCTTTGTATCTTAGTCTCTTTTACCTCAGGAGCAAAATCATTGATTAGCATCACTTGGAGTGGTGTGGTTGAAAGCCTTTCTTCTCCTCTTCCCAAGTAGATGTTTCTTTGTTGTTTAACCGTAGTAGAGAAACAGCAATGTTGCTCATCAGTGTCAGGAACAGTAAGTGAAGTGATCTTTGCCATCTTCCCTCATAACTCTGCTCAAGATTGTACTTGTTTTCTCAGTGTATGAGGAAACCTCAAATTACTGGCCGCTCATATGTGGTTAAAACCAGGCTCCTTCTATTCTATTCTGTTTGCTTTAATTGTGTCTCAGAAAAAATGATTAAAATTGATAATATGGAAATAAAAATTTAAATCAGATCAATTGACATTCTAATAATACAATTCATAGAAAGTTGAATTATTATAAAAAATATTTTTCAGAGAAAAAGAAAGCAACTAAAGAAACTATAGTCAAGCTCCATCCTAGTTTTTTTTTTTGTTCTCAGTTTCTTTCTGTGCATTTGTTTTTCTTTATTGTACTTGTTTACTTGCCTTTAATCCAGTAAATAACTCATCATTTTTGCAGAAGTGTCAAGCTACATTAAAAACAGATGTAGCTCTGCCTTCTTTAAAGGGGGATTTGTCATGAATCTTAATCATGGCCTGTCCAATTATTCAATAGTATTGCCAGTCTTGGCCTCTGATAAATGAAAAGTGCTAATCTCCACTTTCTTATTCTCTTGCTTGATACTAATGTCTTTTTAAAAGATGAGTGGGGGAAAATATTCCCAGGAGCCCTCTGTTCCATCTCTCATAGCAACATGTCTGGAGGTTTTGCTTCTTTTTCTTTTCCTATAATTGGTTTTTTTAAGGGTCTGCATGAGGTAGAATTTACTATCACTCACTGCTTGGATGCTTGCTAAATCTCAGCCTTGTTCTGTGTTGTTGACTTACACTTTGGTATGCTTCTTGACTATTCTTTGTCTCTGCTTCCTTGAATCTCTGGTTTTACTTCCGTAGTTTTAAACCCAGATTGAATTTGGACTAATCTAGCTGTTTTATCTTCACCATGTCCTTTGAGTCCCCAAATTTGGCACTACAGACTTTGTTGAAATACTTTGAGACAGGACATTTTTGCTTCTGACAGATAACTTGTCCACTACTGAGTAGCAGTTGATGCACAATTTTAAGGTACAAATGATTTTGAAAAGTGGGCAAAACAAAGTACTATCTCAACACTGCACAGTTTCATTTTGCTAAATGCCAAAAATCAGCTGGAGAAAAAAAATCAATAAAACAAAGTTAGGAATCCATGAGTAACACACATATTGCTTTGAAATATAACCTTTAAACCAGCGATCCCCAACCTTTCTGGCTCTGCGGATCAGTGGTGGCAGAGGGGAAGGGATGGTTTTGTGCACGCGCTGCTTGCACAAATACAGCTTTGCGCGCTGACCTGCTCTCTCACTGCTCTCCCAAGGCCCAGTTCCTGATGGTTTGCAGCCTGACACGTGACCACGGTCTGGGGTTTGGGGACCCCTGCTTTAAACAATAATGAAAGGCAAACAAATGGTTCTAAAGAATATGCAATTGTTTGTTCTTGCAAGAGGCAGGTATTAGCGAATTCTGTTTATAGTATTTAGCTAGTATCAGTGTTTGCCTTATAGATTCTGTTTCTCTATTCCTCTCCACTGGAAGTGCTGCTTTTCTTGTGGGCACCTGAAGATTGCATTAGTCTTTGTACCACTTGATTCCTCTTGGTTCTCTTCATTTAGCACAAAGTCACTCTTGCCAACTGAATGAAAACAAATAGGCTATATATTGCCCATAAACAGGTATGTTTACTTTAAGCTAAGAATCTGTATTTGGCTTATTTTTCTGAGTTTATGTTAGAATTTATATTTTTTCTGCCACCTGTGCTTATACCTTTGAATATGGGTCTCCATGTATACAGTACATGCTGCACAATTCACACACATATTTTGGATTATGTTCCTGAATATAGATTTATAGTTTTTAAATCATCAGTTTTCCTTGGTAAGTTTGAGTTCTGTAAGATTCTGAGCCTGGTTGTAAACAAGCAGTTTGAGGGACAGCAGCACTACCTTGTGTTCTGACTGGAGCATTGCACTTTAATTTAGACCCCTCTCTCCACAAGCACCAAAGGATAATTTGTCCAGTCTTTGTGAAAATAAGATAAGTATAATCTTTTATTGTCATTGTACTTAAATACAACAAAATTGGTTTTAACCTCACTGGTGCAAAATTATAGCAGAAACGAAAAAAAGAAAGAAAAAAAACTAGTGTGTGCATAGAGTGATTGTGGTTGTATTTAAAATTCTGACAGCCCAAGGATAGAAACTATCTTTAAACCTATTTGTTCGACTGGCTATATTTTGATGTCTTCTGCCCGATGGTAGAAGTGCAAAGAGACACTGACCAGGATGTGAATCATCTCTGAGTATCTTCCTTACTCTGCTAAAGCAGCGAGATCTGGCGATGTCATCCAGTGGTGTCTGAGGGCAACCAATGGTTTCTTGTGCCGAATTGATCACTCTCTGTAGTGCCTTCCTTTCCGCAGCTGTTAAACCAGCATACCATACTGTAACACAATATGTGAGGACACTTTCTGTGGTGGACCGATAGAAAGAGGTCATCAGCCGCTGTTCCACCTGATTTTTTCGCAGGACTCTAAGGAAATGAAGTCTCTGTTGGGCCTTTCCAATCACCAGAGACGTGTTGTTTTTCCAGGTGAGATCTTGACTAATAAGCACTCCCAAGAATTTAAAAGAGGAAACCCTCTCCACACAGCCTCCCTCGATATACCCATTGTATATCGAGGGAGGCTGTGTGGAGAGGGTTTCCTCTTTTAAATTCTTGGGAGTGCTTATTAGTCAAGATCTCACCTGGAGGCTCATCTCTGTGCTTTTGGAAATCTAGCACCATCTCCTTTGTCTTACTAGTATTTAGTTGTAAGTTGTTTCTTGAGCACCATGCAGATACCTTCTGGACTTCTTCCCTGTATGCTCATTCTTCCCCTCCAGTTATGAGACCCAACACTGTTGTGTCGTCTGCAAACTTTATTATGATATTGGATGGATCAGAGGATATGCAGTCATATGTATACAGCGAGTACAAGTAGGGGCTGGGCACACAGCCCTGAGGGGAACCTGTGCTGAGCTTCAGCATGGAAGGTGTAAAGGACCCAACCCTTACTGTTTGTGGACAATCCATCAGGAAGTCTTTGATCCATTCACAAGTGAGGGGAGGGAAATTCAGGTCAGTCAACTTTTCAATGAGAATGCCTGGTAAGATGGTGTTAAAGGCTGAGCTATAGTCTGTAAAAAGCATTCTGACACAATTCTCAGATTTCTCAAGATGGCTCAGTGCAATATGTAGAGCAGTGGCGATGGCGTCCCTGTCAACCTGTTGCTTCTATAAGCAAACTGGTGTTGATCAAAATTTGGTGGAAGACAGGACTTGAGGTGTTGTAGGACTAGTCTCTCAAAGCACTTCATCACTATAGATGTCAGTGCAATGGGTCTCATTCAGTCTATGTTGCCAAAAATGGAGATTGCCAGTCATCCAGGTCATGGTTGTCCCAAAGGTGCTTTTTTCAAGAGGCAACTGGACTTCCTTTTTTTCCTTTGAAGTTGCAATTGATCAGCTGTCTGCAAGGAATATGGGGTGCAGAAAAATGGCTGCAGGTACTCTGGACTGATGAGTCAAAATTTGAAATATTTGGCTGTAGCAGAAGGGAATTTGTTTGTCGAAGGGCTGGAGAGCAGTACAATAATGAGTATCTGCAGGCAACAGTGAAGCATGGTGGAGGTTCCTTGAATGTTTGGGGCTGCATTTTTGCAAATGAAGTTGGAGATTTGGTCAGGATTAATGGTGTTCTCAATGCTGAGAAATACAGGCAGATACTTATCCATCATGCAATACCATCAGGGAGGCGTATGATTGGCCCCAAATTTATTCTGCAGCAGGACAATGACCCCAAGCATACAGCCAAAGTCATTAAGAACTATCTTCAGTGTAAAGAAGAACAAGAAGTACTGGAAGTGATGGCATGGCCCCCACAGAGCTCTGATCTCAACATCATTGAGTGTGTCTGGGATTACATGAAGAGACAGAAGGATGTGAGAAAGCCTACATCCACAGAAGATATGTGGTTAGTTCTCCAAGATGTTTGGAACAACCTACCAGCCGAGTTCTTTCAAAAACTGTGTGCAAGTGTACCTAGAAGAATTGCTGCTGTTTTGAAGGCAAAGGATGGTCACACCAAATATTGATTTGATTTAGATGTTTCTTTTGTTCACTCACTTTGCATTTTGAACATTGACAGAAATAAACAATCATTATTTATATTTCTGAAAGCATTCTTTGTTTACAGCATTTTTTCACACCTGCCTAAAACTTTTGCATAGTACTGTATATATGCATACACCCCAATTCACAACTCTAGGCATCTTACAACATTTAAAACATCACATAAAAACTCCACCTCATCCCACCCAGGCCAACAACAATACAATCAAATCAACCGCTTGATTGGCTTCTTCTCCATTCATGCTCCCCAGGCCTGCTGACAAAACTGTTTTTGGTCTTTTGGAAAAGCAATACGGTGGAGGCCAACAGTAATTTGTGAATACTGAAGTCAGGCAGTAAGGCAAGAAGTAAATTGCCTTCAGCTGAAATAAGGAAAGACTGAATTTACCACTTAGTGATCTTTTTAGTTGTCTGGGAACCTGGAGATCTTTGGAAGTGCTTGCCTTTAGACTAGAGATGTGTTCATTTTTATGTATGTATGTTTATTATACTTGTATGCCGCCCTATTCCCGAGGGACTCAGGGCGGCTAACAAACAAGTGGGGAAGGGCCTATATTGGCCTAGATTATATTGGTACAAGAGGGCAATGAACAGAGTGAAAACATGTAATTAATTCAGAGCATGAAAATGAATTCTGATGTCATGAACTCTTTCTTAGAAATCCAGGCAGCATGACATTATCCAGATTATAACTGGTGGCGCAGTGGTTAGAATGCAGTACTGCAGTCTACTCCTGCTGACTGCCGGCTGATTGCAATTTTGTCAGTTCAAATCTCACAAGGCAAGGTTGATTCAGCATCCCCTCCTTCCGAGGTCGGTAAAATGAAGACCCAAATTTTCTGGGCAATATGTTGACTCTGTAAACCGCTTAGAGAGGACATCTCTGTCCTTTAGGCTACTCTGCACTCTGACGGTCAGGTGAGGTTGGAGTGGGCGGTGGGAGTAGGCAGTGAAATGTACGTGGTCAAAAGAGCAGAGATAAGGGGAGCGAGGCAGGGGAGTATAAGCAGGGGAGAGCATGGCAGGACAGGAGTATGAAATCCTGGCCTAACGACTGCTACTGTAACTACCAGAACTGCCATTTTGAACCAGTACAGTCATTTGATGTTTTGCCTAATGTCTGCATAGTTTAGCATCAGAAATTCGGATGGTTAAGCAAGGATATCTGTAACGTGGGAACATAGCCCCTCTAGCTGCTTGTAAAAATGTACTCTGGAAAAGATGTTGACGATATAACAAGCTAAATAAATGAATTAAATGAAGAGCTACAAAAACACTTCAACCCCTTAAAAGCTCTCCTTGAAAGGAAAAGAGGAATGAAACACAACTGTGAGTTTAATCAAGAGCAACAAATTTAGGAACAATTGTGAATGCTGAAGGTGACAAAGCTTTGTTTGGGTATTATAGAAGCATTTTTGCAATTTTTGTAGAGAATTTGTACAGCTGAGGGTGGGGCATTATTTTTGTCTCTTCCTCCCCATGCATTTTTCTGACTTCCTGGCATCACCTCTTGTTTTTTGTAATGTTATACCTGGTAGACTGATGTTAGGAAGTGAGCTTTTAAAGCAACATCATGACAAATATATGCAAACGCATTTGTCATGGAGAAATGATGACAAGCTATTATGATGCTCCCATTAGACTTCCCGGAGGGATGAACTTCAGCTCTTTTTTTCTTGCTGGTCAAAGCAGCTCCTGAAGAGATTCTCTGCTGCAGGTGCCTTTAATAACCTTCCGCTTTTGCCACTCGAAAGCTTGGGAAGGGTGCATCGGCTGGTGCAACTCTCCAATCACAAGCCTCTAAACAGTGCTCAAGCCTGGGCTGTCGAATGCTGGGTGTGAAACTGCATGCTTAATGAACACAGGGGGCAAGGATTGATTATGCCTTGGACTTGGAAGCCGCAGCTGCCTGTGAAACAGTGCTACCTCTAAGCTCGCTATGGAAAATATGAAGGAATGTTGAAGAAGCTTATTTGCAAAAGGATATGCTCCTGTAAGCAATTTTGTCTCTCCCTGTGTGTGTGTATGTGTATGTGAAATTTTCTCCCTTCAGTGAGGAATAAAAAAAAGATCATTAAGTATTTTTTTAAAGAATGTTTAACTGTTAATAGGGACAGACAAAGGCCTCTTTAAACAAGGCATGTGTCTATGTAAACCTAGACGGTCATTCATAAATGAGCTTTGTAGAAGCGGAAGGAACAGCAATGATGGATGGATAATGGCTAAATGTAGGGAATTGTGTACTGTCTGGTTTAAAGTCCATTAAAACCAGTGGAAGGCAAAGCAGGTTTGGATATAGCTTTATGAAATGTGTTGTTTGACTTGCAAACCTCATCCTTCTATGTGAACTATTATGTAGCACTCAGCTGTCATAAGGAGTGGATTTTATTCTGACTTTATAGTACAGATCTGACTGTTAAGGTTCCCATTTCCTGAAGTCCATGTTCAGATTTTTAACCTATTCTTTGTTTCTCTTTCTGCTCTGCACATGTGCTCTCAAAAACCTGATGTCTGGAAGTGAATAGCTTAGATTGTGAACAGTGAAAATTAAGTGTGGAAATGTAATGTTATTCAAACGGTTATTTAGATTGATTAAAAAAATCACAGATATTTAAATGTCTTTTTAAACTGTGAAATTCTGGGTGTTGCTATCTATATAGCAATGAGTTTTCCTGGAGTATTGTTACAAGGATTTTTTTTCTTTGAATCATTATGGAAAACAAAATGTTCTTCTCAAAAGAAACTACTGAAAATTGTACTTTCTTTAGTTAACACTTCAATATAGGAAGCCACACCCCTGAGGAATGTATAAGAGATAATAATCTTCCGTTCATCTGTTTATGTTATTTGTTTTACTTCTGATCTGCTCAGCAACAAGGTTTTGAACTAATTAATTCAATTAATTAAAGCTTCAAATTAAAACTCTCTTGCTTTGATAAAGACCTAATTTGTATAGTATTTGAATGCTTCCTTTTGTTTGTAAAAATTTATCATGGTCCTAAGGATAAGAAGATACATCTCCACAAATGCCAATATCAAAATTGGACTAAGATGAGCAGATAGCTTTATTGAAGCTCTATAGGTATTAGTCTGCACCCTTTTATGAGTGCATGGTTCAGTGATTTCATTGCTGATGACTTGCATTGAAATACAGTATGAAGAGCATGGATTTTCTTATTACTAATAGTTCACAGAGGCACTTTAAAAAAATCAGAGGGTGTAGTATTAAATCTAGGCCTCTATCTCCCACATGTTTCACTTGTGTAAGAAGGGAGTTGTGTGTTGAATATGTTGTTGAGTAGAAATAGACTTAAACAAAAGCATTTGGTATGGTATTACTGTCAGCAATAAATTTTAAAATTAGATGCATTTGTTAGGTATCACACAGACATTAATTCCCAGTGGTCAGACTCCAAAGAACTGGGAAATTAGTTTTGTGAACCCTGTAGCCTTATGCTTTTGACACTGGGGAGTCTTCCAAACTAGGCTGTGATAAGATTATGAGCATTAGCCATCGGGATAAACGTATTCCACAAAGAGCCCACGCTTGAGTATAAACAGCTACTTGGGAGCTCAGCCCATATTTGTAAATCATACTTTTATAACAGAGGAACATTCAGAGAAGTACTACATTTTTCAGAGTATAAAACACACCTTTCCCTTCCTCCCCCCCCCCCAAAAGAGGGTGAAAATCTGGGTACATCTTATATACTGAATACAGCATTTGTGGCCTCCCGAAACCCAGCCTCTTCAGAAAAATTGATGTGGATAGGCTTTGGGAGGCCTGCAAAGTGCTCCTGGGGGCTGGGAAAGGCAAAAATGAGCGGAAAACAGGACATTTTTTGCATGTTTTTGCCTCCCCCCCCCCCGCTCCTAGGAGCACTATACAAGCCTCCCAAAACCTATGCATGCCCTGTGGGGGGGGGGTTGTTTTTTGTTTTGCAAAAAAAGGGCCCGTTTTCATGAAAATGGGCCGTTTTTTGCTCGGTTCCCCCAGCCCCCAGGATCACTTTGCAGACCTCTCAAACACTCTGCATGCCCCGTTTTTCACAAAAAATGAGGCATACAGAGGGTTTGGGAGGCCTGCAGTGTGCAAAAACTTTTTTTAAAATTTACATCTTCAAAATCTTGGTGTGTCTTATAGTCTGAAAAATATGGTAATACTCAGTATTAATATAAACCATTAATCAAATAGATGGTTTTTTTAAAAAAAAAATCAAAACATAGAAATACTAAAATGCTTAATAGAAATCCACAATTATTTTGTTTGAAAAAGGAAAATTACCAAACTAATTTGGAAATGTACATAAGGAACCAAGGCATAAAGGTTGTTACGCATTACATTTATAACAGACACATGGACTTAACTCGGTTTTTACTTAGTTATCTTCTGAAGCCCCCTGTCTTCCAATGGACATTAAAAAGCAAAATAATGTATGGTTAGTTTTAAGTGACAGGGTACAGGCAGGCACATGTCTCTATGTTCATATAACTGAATAACAAGTTGTGTCTTCCTGTAATACTGTATATACTCAAGTATAAGCCTAGTTTTTCAGCCCACTTTTTGGGCTGAAAAAAGCCGCCTCAGCTTATACTCGAGTCAGTGAAAAATTTGCCCGAAATGGAGGAGAGAAAGGGGCGGGGCCATGCCGCTGGGTGACACTCGTGAATGGCCCAGTGCCCCTGTGAGTTTCCCCTCCCTCTGTGTCAGTTTGCCGCGCAGCGCGCACCGCACCATCCCCCCTCCTCACGTTCTAATGTAATGCAGGGCTGTCTTACGATTCCCCTTCCTCCCCCTCCTGCCGCTCTGCAACGATGTCCCACCTCCTCCTTGTTATGGCAAGCAGCCACATAGCGATGTCCCACCTCCTCTGGTACAGTGATCCAATGATAGGAATCACTGTGCCGTGTGTCATAGGAGGCGGGACATCGCTCCCGCGGCTGCACGGGACATCATCATCACAGCGGGACATCAGCATCATGAGGTGAGTGAAGTATTTCATTGAATACACCGCTAGTTTACTGTTTTTCTTTGAAATAAATATTCAAAAACATTATTGGTATCTATTTTTATTTTTGAAATTTACCGGTAGCTGCTGCATTTCCCACCCTAGGCTTATACTCGAGTCAATAACTTTTCCAGTTTTTTGTGGTAAAATTAGGTGCCTCGGCTTATATTCGGGTTGGCCTATACTCGAGTATATACGGTATATGTATTTCTTTTGTTCACATTTGCGGAGCAAACTTGCTTCAAAATGGGCTATGAGAATTATAAGTAATTCTCTGAATTTTATGTTGTGTTTTGTAGATAAACATTTTGATGATGATGACTCGGTGGATGGGAACCGACCATCCTCAGCCAGTTCCTCAACCTCTTCAAAGGCTCCCTCATTATCTCGAAAATGTGGGACGGGCACTGCTCGAAGGGTAGGAGCAGTAGCTTTAGTCGCAAAAACTCCAGGTAGGTCAAGCCCTTGCAAACACCTAAACGTTACTTCTTTCAATCTTTTTTTTCCCTTCTATTTTTTATGCATGATTCGAACAGTAGAACATAACAACTCCCTTGGTGCACTTATTTTGAGACAGTTGCTAAGTATCTGAATTTTGATCACATGATCATGGGGATGCGGCAATGTTGTGTGAAAAGTGGTCATAAGTCACTTTTTTCAGTGCTGTTGTAACTTTGAACAGTCACTGAACGAAGTGTTGTAAGTTGAGGACTACTTGTACTTTGCAGTAGTACTTTCAGAAAGCTTTCAAAAATAGGGAGTCCAATCTAACTAATGTTGTAAACTGCCCGATTCATTCTTTAGCCCAGTCAAATATATCACATTTACATTAATTATACATGAATGTATACACAATGTATACACATATACATCAATACATTAATACACATACATTACTTATAATTAAATAATTTTAATTAATTATATTTATAATTATATTTAATTATATTTAAATAATAATTTAAATAAATATATTAACTTTTCTAAACTTCGCCATTTTAGAAAAAACAAATTTCATCACTTTCAGGTAATATTCTGTTTTGTTTGATTATTTCAATCTTTTCGTTAAAGTTTTTTCCTGAAGACATTGCATGCTTCACTATTTCTTTTCTTTACTCTTACTACAATAAGACCTATTTTACATATAGTTTATATAAATGTATTTTATCGCTGTTATTATTGCCTCCCTCTTGCATTTTCTAGCAACTAAAGAAGGAGCTGGTGCCATTGATGAGGAAGATTTCATTAAAGCTTTTGAAGATGTCCCAACTGTTCAGGTAAATGGCTCATAGTATGGTTAGAAATAAAACACTAGAACATAAGGGTGGAGGTAGAATGCATTTTTAGAAAGACACTATATGGAACTTTTGCTTGCATCACAGAGAAGGACAAAGACAAGATAGTAAAGTTGATTGGATTGGCAAATCATTTCTTTTTCAATATTGCCAGTGGGACAGCAGGATATTTTGAGACTGTAAAGCAGAACATGCCATGAGAAGTTTGGTAAATTAACAGAATGGAACGATGAGGAAACTTGTATAATGAGGAATACTCTTAAATCTCAAACCATCTTAAGTCATGGATGATTTTAACAGTAATGGTATCATTTCACAAGAGGCATAAAATGCACAGAATATAACATTGAGATATGTTTCTTTTGTTAATGGAAACTGGGTTGATCTGGTGGAGACATCCTTAAGCAGCAAATGGAGAGTTGTTTTTCTTGGATCCCTTCTTTTCTTTGTAATTCCATCCTATCTCCATCTGCACAAGAGGAGTTCCCTTTGGACTACATGAAAGATAAACAGGATGCTGCAGTAAAAATGGGACATTTTATTTATTTATTTAAAACATTTATAGAGACGCCCATTGTTCAACTGCGCAGTTCCCAATCGAACAACGAAAGAAACATAAAATTACATTTAAAACTATAAAACCAAACCATTTAAAATATTAAAAACCAATCATTGGTAAATAAAAGAAGTTCCTACCATGTTTCCCAGAAAATAAGACGGGGGTCTTATTTTCTTTTGACCCCCGAAATAAACGTTTGGCCTTATTTTTGGGGCGGTCTTATTATTTTTGAGGTGCAAGAGGCCCCTTAACTTGGCCTGCAGCCGGTGGATCACCTGAACCAGAAAAGTTGTGTCTCTATTTCTGGCACACACTTGCTAGCTCTAGCATCCTATCCTCCTAACCATCTAATACATATTTGGAGGTATACAGAAGATTTGTGATGAGGCAGAGATAATTTCTTATAGTTCAGTGAATTCTTCTAGCTTAGTAAAATAGTTTTTATGTTTTCTTTACAGATTTATTCTAGCCGAGACTTTGAAGAATCCATAAACAAAATCAGAGAAATCTTGTCTGATGATAAACATGATTGGGAACAGAGAGTAGCTGCAGTAAGCATTTGATTCTATATGAACTGTTCTTGCAATGTAACTTACCTGGCATGAGACTTTACATTGTGTGATATCGTAGAAGATTGGATAAACTCTACTGTGTCTGTATATTTCTGCAAATTGGAAGTTTCTTATGTTCAAGACATCCTGAAAATTCTTATTTCCTGTTAAAAATAATAAAAACTAAGCAAGAATTGTGAATGCTTAGTTTTCAGAGCTATAGAGGGAACTTTGAACAAGATCACTTTCTTTTTGGTAGGCCTCATGTTATAAGAAGTTGCCTTTCTCTTTAAGTGTGCTTCAAAATTGGTTAAATCAACCTAGAACTCAATTTTATTTTTTAAAGTTGTTTTAAATATATATGTTAGGGTTTTAAGATGCTTGGATTTTAGCTTACTACTGTACCCTATTTGGAGGCTTAACTGAAATGGAAAATACAAATAATACAATTTTATCACTGACATATCTACTCTGCTGATGATAACTGATAAAATAGTTATCATAAAATAATTTTCCTTTCTATATTTTTGTTCAACAGCTGAAAAAAATCCGGTCTTTATTATTGGCTGGAGCTGCTGAGTATGATACCTTCTTCCAACATCTACGCTTGCTTGATGGAGCCTTCAAATTATCTGCTAAAGACTTGAGGTCCCAGGTAGTGCGAGAAGCTTGTATCACATTAGGGTAAGGAACACAATCTACGTATTCTAAATTGGGTGAAACTACAACATATTTTTCCTCTGATCAACTTCTTCTGAGGTAGGAGAGTGAAAGGACACTTTGTTAAATTATTAAGGGTCACTCCTTGCTGTAAATCTTTGTCACTCTGATTTATGAGAATGACAGAGTTTGGTTTCTGTTTTTTCTGATGAAGGGGAGACTGGAACCTGCCTTATGTGAAAATGGAAACCCTTATGCTTAGTTCCTGTGGTATATGCCCATATGATTTGTGTTAATACCACATAATGGGGTACTCTTTAACATTGATAGGATGGGTTAGATTGGGTCTTCTGACTTCCATGAAATGGTCTCTGAATCCTTCACCCACAAACCTATGTACTCATATTCATGAGGATAGCCTCTTTGATGGCACTGCCAGCAGTCAATTTATTAGAGAAATTATTTCTGCCTGGATTACTTTGAGGGAGGAGACAAATGGCAATTTTCTTGGTGGGGCATATTTTTCTTACCTGCCTTCAGTCAACCCCGGGAGAAAAGAACTAGTAAACAAATAGTAGACAGAAAACAAAGTACAGTATAGCAAATATTTGCGAATTGAGGAGTAGTGGAGGAAGTTGTTACTAAGAACTTCTCATTTTCAGTGTAAATCATGTCTTTATATCATTCTCATTTCTGGACAACTTGGCATTTCTGTATCTGTTTATCTTAATCATGAAACTGAAAAAAAATATTTTTCTTACAGAAAGAATTATTAGGTCATAAATCCCTAATTTGTAACTCTTGTGTATTTTAGTAGTGGAAAAGCCATTTCCCTGTCTCAGATAAGTAGTAGGATTGCTGGGAGAGAGAAATCCATCTCTGCTGTTCTTAAATACTGTTAGTTTATGAATATATTTACAAATAAGCATGTCAGTGATTCTGGCTTCATGTCAGATATGTCCTTTGTGCTACAGTGATTGTCTACCCTGATATTGATAGTATGAATAACCTGTATCACACACCTGTGAAAAAAGGACTTAATAAGAATTATGCAAGTGAAAAGGCCTGCTTTCTTGCCCCCTGTATATATCTACATCTTGGTTACTTAGTGCAGGTAACATTTTACATTTGGCATGTTTATTCAGAAGCTACTCTCATTGTTCTTCAGATAGGGAATATGGGATTGTAGTTGTTTGTTAATTATTTTCAGCAGTTTTTGTTTATGAATGGTTAACTTGGTTGTTAAAGAAAAACCTATGGATAGATGCCACAACAAATATATATTTAAATAATGTGATAGCTTGCATTTCTATAGAAATGGGAAGATGAAAAACAATTTAATCACAAGTATTTTCAGATAAACCAAACATTCTCTTCTCTGTCCTCTCATTGTTATAATTGAGAAATGTGTATTGAAACTTTGAAAAAGGTATTTTTGTAACCATTGTTTCAATAATTCAATGGTAGTTTCTGCCTTAAATGTCTGAAAACGTGCCTTAAATCTTATTTTATAGGATTGAATACTTTGTCTAGGTTCAATCAGAGTTCAGGGTGAAAGTTCAGGTATTTCATTTGCCCTGGCACTTTCATTCTGTACTGCAGTTTGCTGGAAGGACTGATTTTAAGCAGAGGGCAAGAGGGCTTGTTAATAGCAGCTCTAAAATTTACAAATGACAGGCGAGGTGGAAAGCAGAAGAGAAGGTCTGACCAACTGATCAGCAGTTTAATAGTATCCTTTAGCCTTTCCCTAATAACTTCACAGTGATCTACTCCAGACTGATTTCTTGTGAAAACTGACCATCATATCATGTGTTGGAAAGAAAAGTGAGAATACTTTGTTAACACACAGACTGTGTTTATAATTTATTGTTAATTGAATATAATAGCCTTGCATAACTGCATCTTGGCCTACCCTGCTCTTTCACTATTACAATCTGTTTTCTTGTTGTATTTCAGACATTTGTCATCGGTATTGGGTAACAAGTTTGACCATGGGGCAGAAGCCATCATGCCAACAATCTTTAATCTCATTCCCAACAGTGCCAAAATCATGGCCACTTCTGGCGTAGTAGCTGTGAGATTAATTATTCGAGTGAGTATTGCTCAATTCAGATACAAATTGTTCTCCCATGTACTCCTGATGAAAGCAGCAGAGGGATATAATGAACATGAAAATCAGTCTTGCCCAGAATCTTAAATAGGCCTTGTAGTCAGCATGAGAGATTCACTTACTGTTTGCCTTGCATCTGTGTTTGTGCAAACGTTACCAGACTGGCAGTTCAAAAAGCTGAAATTAAATTGTGTTCTCTGGACTGTTTTTTAATAGTCTGACAGTGATATATTCTACATTTGTTACATGTTAAATACAAATGAAGAATAGAACACACCTGCTGAAGAATTGTATTTTTAATGGAAAGCCTGTCTCGGCATTAAAAACAAACCTTCAATTTGCATTCAGATGTTTTAAATTGAGATTTGATTTTACCAGTGCTGCTTTTTAGTTTAACGTTTCTTGATGTGAAGTAGAAGCAAATCTGTGTTCGTTCCAAGGAAACAGTATTAATAGCAATAGCAATAGCAATAGTTAGACTTATATACCACTTCATAGGGCTTTCAGCCCTCTCTAAGCGGTTTACAGAGTCAGCATATTGCCCCCAACAACAATCCGGGTCCTCATTAGGCCTTAGCTGCAAATTACAGCATGTGAAAATTTTAAATTTTTCCATTGATCTAGTACAATGCTAGTATCCTTTTACTGGTCATAACTATACTATTCTTTCAGTGGTGTGCCAAGAGAAAAATCTAAAGTAGATTTGATGGATTTAGCTGATATAAATTGCTTCAATTTTTTTAAATGTATGGCTTTAATATCCCATCATTATATTAAAGCAAGTATTTCTTTAGTATCTAGTAACTTCATTTCTACCATATTCAAAATTACAACTTGAGTTTCATTTTGGGAGGATGTCTGATAACTGCATCCTAGGTTTTGGGGTCACATAGAGATCAGGACCCTACATGTATTTGTTATTTAATTGATCTCATTGGCAGTAATAGTCAACAAAGAGCATTAAGCATAAAGTATGTTTCTGGTAAGGCAAAATTCTAGCTTGATTTAACATTCAGTCAGAATCTTTTTTGGATAACCAAAATTTTGGACATGCAAAATTAAAAAACATAGAATTGGGCTTATTTAAAAATTGTTGGTAAAGTGTGATTCAGAAAGTGAGCAAGTCTGCGTGATTTAGTAGGCACAGAATTTAAATAGAACAATCAATGTGCAACAATCAAAATATCAGTGGAAGAAAAATATAAATCGTTAAGATTTATACTGAGAAAATTTAGTATAAGATCAGTACTGATTACTAAAATAGAAAATTGGTTCGCTTAAAAATTGTTGGAAATTCAGTAAGCAGGTTGATTATTTTTTCATATTTGGTGACTGTTGCAAATGCCAACTCTGGGAATTAATTTGTAACAGCATGCAGCACATTTTAAAGAATTATTTACTGTAATCCTTCAGTTTTTAATTAAATATTATCAAGCCTTATATTTTCATGAAATATGCTGAATTAGCTTTGTACATGGTAAAAACTGCAATAACTTTTTATGCTGTTCCCTGGAAATTATATGGAAGTATGGTTTGATATCAGAATTAACCTCAGATTTGAAAAACAAATTTAACAAAATGTAGAAGCCATGAAAATAGAACTATATTCCAAGACCATTTGCTTTTTTAAAAATTTGAACTTTCTATTCCTTCTAGCAATATAGCAGGGACATTAAAAATATATTGATTTGCTTGTTTTGAAAAATGGAATTTGATAGCCATAGAAAAGAGTGATAAGACCAGCTCTGCTACCACAGATCTTTGTGAACTCTCTCAAGCCCTGTTCAGTGTTTTCAATTTGATAATCAATTTGTTTAAGCTATTGCTTTTTACATTTTTTTTTTATTCCCTAGCATACACACATCCCTAGACTAATTCCCATCATCACCAGTAACTGTTTCTCCAAATCAGTTGCAGTGAGAAGGTGAGTTATGCAGATCGGCATCTATGGTCTTCTTTATAACTTACTTAAACAATTATGTTTCTATGGAATAATTAATTTTGAATTGAATTGAATTGAATTTTATTATTTGTATGCCGCCCTTCTCCGGGAGGGACTCAGGGCGGCGAACAACTCAAAAGGGGAAAAGGGGAACACAGAACAAGATACAAATAAATTAAAATCAACAAGAATCACACAACCACACAAGTCGAGAGGGGAGGGGAACTCATCAACCCCAGGCCTGCCGGCAAAGCCAGGTTTTGACGGCTTTTCGGAAGGCCTGGAGAGAGGTGAGGGTCCGAATCCCTGCGGGAAGTTCGTTCCAGAGGGCCGGAGCTGCCACAGAAAAGGCCCTCCCCCGGGTGGTAGCCAGGTGGCATTGGCTGGTAGATGGGACCCTGGTTCTAAGACTATTTAGTTATAGGAATTTCTTTTCTTTTCTTTGGCCTTACAGTTATTGATGGAAAGATTGCTATTGTTAATTAGTTTTTGAACTTTGCAATCATCCTGTTCTGACCAGCAGGAGCAGATGTGGTGGAAGAGGTCCTTTTTGTAATCTCCATTTAGTGAAGAATCCTCTAATTCATGTCTTTGTCATTACTGAGCTGGACAATGCAAATATTGGGAACTGCACTTAATGACTAAAAGCTGTCAATATCAATCCTTTTTGCTTCCTGTACTCTTGCAGATTTAAGCAGACCAGACAAGTGTAATCCTCAATAGTATTTGATCCACACACATTTAAAGAAATGTCTCTTTTCCCCTGATGGGGGTGGAGACCATTTTCAGATCAACCTTTTTGGGAATATCTTTTTTTCCCCTTCTTGTTTGATGTCTTTTAAGTCATTTTGGACTCTAATCAGCCTGCTGTTTTCTTGGCAACATTTTTGGCTTGCCCTTGCCTTCTTCCTAAGGTTGAAGGAGAGCAATTGGCCCAAGGCTACCCATTTGGCTTTGTACATAAGGTAGGACTAGGCTTCATAGTCTCCTGCTTTTTAGCCTGGTGCCTTTAACTGTCACCAAACTGGCTCTCGGGAACATCAGGTAACTGCAAAGCAAAGTATGATTCTCACAACTCATAAAATTATCTGCTATATCTGACTTCCATGCCCCATTCTATTTACTCAGCTCTGTCTACCAGTGCTAATAGAAAAATAGAAATACTACAGGTTATAGAATAACGGAAGGGACCTTGTAGGTTGTCTAGTCCAAACCCCTGCTCAAGCAGGAGACTCGACACAATTTCTGACAGATGGCTGCCCATTGTCTTCTTGAAAGCTTCCAGTGGTGAAGTACCCACAACTTCCAAAGGCAAACTGTTTCCTTGGTTGATTGTTCTCACTGTCAGAAAATTTCTCTTTATTTCTAGGTTAAATCTCTTTTTGATCATTTTCCACCCATTGTTCCTTGTCTGGCCTTCGAGTGCCTTGGCCAATAGGTTGACCCTCTCCTCTATGTGGCAACACCTCAAATACTGGAAGATTCTATCATGTCATTCCTGGTCCTTCTCTTCACTAGACTAGCCATGTCCAGTTCTTGCAACCGTTCCATTTTTTAGCCTTCAGTCGCCAAATCATCATTGTTGTTCTTTTCTACTGTGGGTTTTTCTTTTCTTTAATGCTCCTCTTTGGTATTTGTATTAATCATACCATCTCTTGTAACTGTATTTCAAAATTGTCATCTGTAAATCTTGCACAAAGTTGGCTGTTGACCAGAGGCTGTTTCCCCCCAGAAAAACTATGCATGCACACTAGATAATTCCCAAGAATAATGCTGCTGTATGCACTTGTCCCTGAAATTAATCTGCTTAGATTAATAGTCATACATATAGCTGGGGAGGAGCGATTCCTTCAGGTATATGCAGACTTAAAAGATGTATGCAACGAAAAGGAATGTGATACTTTGCCCCCTCACCACACCACAGATTGTGCAGTGGAACTACTCCCTGGGGCTAAACTGCCAAAGCCCCGAATATATTCTATGACCCTGCAATAGCTAGCAGAAATGAGGGCATACATAAAAAAGAATTTAAAAGGAGGCTTTATTCAGCCAGCTAGATCAAGGGTGGCTGCCCCCATTCTTTTCCGGGAGAAAAAGGATGGCGGCTTACTCCTCTGTGTTGACTCTCGGGGCCTTAATGACATCTGTGTGGAACATCTGTACCCTGTCCCTTTAATGAAGGACATGCTGGCTAGGTTAGCAGAGGGATGCATATTCACGAAATTAGATCTCAGGGAGGCATACTATAGGGTATGCATTCGGGCTGGTGATGAATGGAAAACAGCCTTTAATTGTTCTCTAAGCAGTTACCAGTTCCGGGTTATGCCCTTTGAACTGCAAGGAGCCCCAGCAATGTTCATGCAGCTAATTAACGAAGTGCTGCATGAACATCAGAATCAAGGGGTACTCGTCTATTTAGATGATATTCTTATATATACCAAAAACCATGGAGGAACATGTAATTCTTGTACGTCAAGTGCTTAAAAAGCTGCTGGACGCACATTTATACATCAAATTGTCTAAATGTGAATTCCACAGGACACAGCTGGATTACCTTGGGTTCCATATTTCACCTAACGGGGTGGAGATGGACCCCGTGAAGGTAAAGGCGGTGTTGGATTGGCAGGCTCCCCAAACCTGCAAGCAGTTGCAGAGTTTTTTAGGGTTTGCCAATTTCTATCGCCAGTTCATCTCGTCCTTTGCTCAAATGGCCTTTCCACTGACCGACCTCTTACACACAAAACATCTCACGACAAACCCTCGACCGGGAAGCCCAGTTGTGTGGACAACACTGTGTCAGCAAGCATTTAAGCTTCTGAAGTCCTTATTTGCACAAGAGTCGGTACTAAAATATCCAGAGCCCACTAAGCCATTTGTGATTCAGGCAGACACCAGTGATGTGGCACTGGCCGCAGTCCTCTTACAAAATAACAATAAAGGAGTCCTGCAGCCATCTGCCTACATCTCGAGGAAGTTGACAGGGACCGAACGCAACTGGCCCATTTGGGAGAAGGAGACGTTTGCGGTCCGGTGGGCCCTGTTGACGTGGCGCCATTTACTAGAAGTGGGAGGGATATCCTTCGAGGTCTGGATGGACCACAAGAATTTGGAGGCCCTCCAAACCCCACCAAGATTGTCGCCAAAACAAGTTAGAGGGGCCTTGTATTTTCAGCGATTCAACTTCCAATTAAAATATATACCAGGGAGCAAGAACTTCTTAGCCGATGCCCTCTCTTGCAAACCACAGTATCATAATAAAAGGGAGGATTTAGTGCAGGCTATTATCCCGACCTCACAGCCTAGGGTGTTAGCCACTCAACAGGCCCCACCGGCACCAAGCTTGTATGCCCAGGGGAAAGACCAATCAAAGCAGCACTCCCAATGGAGCAGTGGTTTAAAGAAAATCAAACTTCATTAACACAGCGAGAGGGCTTTGACTGGAAGGGGTCGAAGTTATATGTACCAAGTGGTACGGGTAGCCGTGCTGCGGTGCTGCTATGATGTCCGCTCAGCTGGACATTTTGGGTTCCTCAAGATTCTGCATTTAATAAATCGCCAGTTCTGATGGCCTCACATGAAGAGAGACATAGAGGAATATGTAAGGAGTTGTGTTGTTTGCACTACCATGAACGCCTGGTCTGGCCGGCCTCCTGGACTTTTACAGCAGGTGGCAGATCCAATTCGGCCATGGGAACCAATAGCCATGGACTTCATTGTGGATTTACCAGACAGCCAAGGGAACAAGGTCATTTGGACGATAATAAACCTGTTCTCCAAGCAAGCTCATTGTGTAGCATGTACCGGCCTTCCATCTGCTAGGAAGCTGGCCAAACTGTTTATTACCTGTTCTGTCCCAAGCATCTAATATATACTGACGCAAACTTGGCTGTCTGCCACAACTAAGGAGGGAGATAAGCAACCCCTTGGCTAGGAGCCCAGAAAATTATCTCCATGAAAACAAGGCTTGAACTCAAGAAATTCTCCCAATCTTTCACTACGCCTGGATTAGTAAACTGCTGTTTCCTGCAAAATTCCCCTCCCGTCGCCCCACCTATAAGCTCTCCAGGAGGGGCCAATCAGTAGCCACCTGTTCCTATTTCCTTCTGTGAGCCTTTTTCCAAAGCTGCTCCCTCCTCCTCTTAGCCCCATGCATACGTACATCAGGGACAGCCTCCCTCTGTTCTTCCTCACTGCTCCCATCTGGTGGCCAAGAGGCCTCTCTAGTCCCTGCTCTGACTCCGAAAACCCCCCAGAGTATTCCTCAGCCTCCAGGGCAGGCCCATAGTGTTCATCGCTGTCAGATTCCACCAACTGCTCAGCCGGCCGCTGTTGGGCCACAACATTACCCATGTCTATAGAATCCATGGCATCCCCAAAAGGATAATTTCAGACAGGGGAGTGCAATTCACTGCCCGGTTCCGGCACAGATTCGTGGCAATGGTGGGGTCTTCACAGGGACTTAGTACAGCCTTCCACCCCGCGACTAATTGTGCTGCAGAGAGTAAACATGATGATGGAGCGCTACTTAAGATGTTACATCCAGTACCAACAGACTGATTGGGCTCAACTCCTTCCCTTTGCAGAGGTTGCACATAACAATGCAGTGCACAAAAGTACGGGGTTTACCTCATTTCATGTGGCTACAAGGCAGAAGTTCGTCCCAATTCCGGAGTGTCCTCAGGTGCGCCCAGATGACACCACCTCGCAGGAGTGGATAGCCCGGATGCAAAAAGTTTGGAAAGTGGTGAGGGATGCCACATATAAAAAGAGTGGAAGGCGCAAGGACCTTTCCACGTAGGCCAGAGGGTATACCTCTCCACTAAATATATCAGGCTGCCGTTGCTATGTAAGAAACTCGGGCCTAAATTCGTTGGGCCTTTCCCAATTGTGTGAGTTATTAACCCAGTCACAGTGCAGCTAAGACTCCTCCTCTACTGGGGAAAACACATCCAGTCTTCCACTGCAGCCTGCTCCAATCAGTTCAGGCATCTGATATCAGAGGAGACCTGCTACGGCAGCCAGCCCCGGTTACTGTAGATGGGGAGCAGCATTATGTAGTGCAAGATATACTAGATACCAGGTGGGACAGGGGATGGTTACAATACCTTGTTTTATGGAAAGGTTATCCACTGTCGGAGGCATTGTGGGTTCATAGCAAGGACTGTAGGGCGCCCCACCTGATAGCGAGATTCCACCGCAGACATCTCACAAAACCGGGGGGGAAGGGGTCCTTTGACTCCTAACTGACTGTAATTTGTAGCTCCCGAAATGCTGTCTCCATGGTAGGGGCCAGATGTCAGCTCCGGCCAGCCCAGAGGCCTGGAGCTGCCATTCAGGGGAGAAACCCAGGCCAGCTGCCAAGACTCGCCAGGCTTCACTCCTCCTCAAACAGCTGAGTAAATCTACAAAGCTAGTGATAACTGACTGACAACAATCCACGATTAATTTCCGGGTGGTTTTCGTTCTGGATTATGAGGGGATGGGTGTCCGTACGCGCGGGGTACAGGTTATCTTAATTACTAACTAACTATAAAAGGTGGTGGGGAGCACTGGGTGGCAGTTCTGACAATTTATTCATTGCCTTAGTGCTTTGTTGGTCAGTTCGTGCCGGAGGAAGAATACAAATTGCATTTACAAACAATTTCTGTGTTTGGCTGTTTTCATTAACCCTTCGGAACCTGACACATATCCTATTTACTGTTGTTTTGCAATTCTCAGACTTCCTACTGGGGTTGTTTTGGTGCATCCTCTGCTTTTACCCTAAAATAGGTCTAATTTCATTTGTTACGCTTTTTGATTTCTTACTGAGCACTGAATTGCTCAGTAGGAAATTTGTGGAATTTTTAGATACTCCCCAACTGATTCAGAATGTTCTTGGGGCATGGGGTAAAACCTGCTAGTTGTTATTCTTTGTCACTTGTTTGCAACAAGTTTGTATCAAAAAGCACATTAAAGTAGAAAAGTGCCAGGTTATGTAGCATTAGAAATATTTAGTTCCAGACTAAAATTCCAGAGTTGTGTGTTATGATATCTGCTGTCACTCTCATTCATTCAATGCATTTCAATTTTTTTAAAAAAAGGCAACTACTTATTTATAAGTAAATACTTACCAGGAAACAGAGCCCGATTTACTTAAATATAAAATTTACTAACAGATAAACTAAATTATTTATGAAGAAAGGAATTCAGTCCTCATTGACCTTTTAGTAAATGATTGCATACTAAATAATTGAGCAATAACCATGTTCAATTGTGATTATCTCTTGAGAAATCTTTAATTGTAACTAAACAGAAATTACAAAAAATGTTTTTACGGTTGGAATACTGGAAAGTAATGAAAATTAAAAAGAGTAACATGATAAAAAAAATTCTGAGCAATTACAAAGAGCTTCTGATATTAAGACAATAATTTAATACAGGCATTCTTTCATATATGACCATTCATTAAGTGTTTGAACTGACAGGGGAGCTGAATAAATAGTGGTTATGACCAGCCTTTAGTTCCAGCTATCATAGAGTCCCTTGCAGTCACGCAATTCCAATCTGGATACTTGACAGCCAGTTGTAGTGCCCCACAATTATGTGATTGCTATTTGCAATTTCCCCTCCTTACTTCCCTAAAAAGTGAGTGGAAAAGCTGTCAGGGAAGATAGCAAATCACTGGGGTATGTTTCTCCCAACTGCACACTTCCCACCTCTGTTTGTCTTGCATTGGCTGCTTCTGCACCCCAGCACACTCTCCCTGACCCTCTTCTACCATCACTCATCTTCTCCAACCCATTCCCTATCTCTTAGGCACCCCTAGCACCCATCCCCTACCCAGTGACGTGCAGTCAGGGGAGGCAGGGCCTCACCACTGTCATCATGAAAAGAAAAAAAATAATAAAAGGAAAAAGGCTGAGGTATTTGCTGCCAGAGTCACAGTGGATGACTCTGCTTAGTGCTTAACTGTTTAAAAAAGCTTCTAAAAAAAGTACCCTCTACAGGAGGAGGTGAGAGAACCACGTGCCTCATTTAGTCTCTCTTTATGATCACTTGAGCAGAGTTAAGCAAGGGTTAAAAGGCGAAATATTCCTTATGTAGATGAAGCACGTGGTTCTCTCGCCTCCTCCTGTAAAGGGCACTTTTTTTAGTGGCTTTTTTTTAAACAGTTAAGCAGAGTCATCCATTGGAGGCTCTGGCAGCAGCTAATCTAGCCTGACCAGCAGCTCTTGCCTTTTTCTTTTTACATTTTTTGCATTTTCATCATGGCAGACAAGAGGAGAATTGAAATCCTCTGTGAAACAGCTGGAAAAGGTATGTGGGTCGGAGGGAGGGGGGAGGAATTCAAAATTATTGTAATTTGTAAGTAATTGTAATTTGTATTATTATAAGTAATTGTGTGTGTGTGTGTGTGTGTGTGTGTGTGTGTGTGTGTTTTACCCGCCTCTGCTGGCGTGCGGGCTGGCACTTTATTTTTTTATTTTTTAAAGCCATGCCGCCGCGCCTGCCATAGAGCGGGACGCATCCCACTCTATGGCGGGCACGGCACCAGGACTTTAAAGCCATGCCACCGTGCTCGCCATAGAGCGGGATGCATTCCGTTCTATGGCGGAAAGCTGCGCCGGGGTTTTGGCGTGGCTTTCCGAAAGCCCCGCCGAAGCCCCGGCGCTGGCAGACATAGGGCGGCTTTGCCCTACCCCCCACCCCCCTTTCTCTGACTCCCACCCACCTGCCTGCTGGCCTTGGAAGTTGCTTCGCCTAATGCCATGGGATTTGGTTAGGACAACGATCGCAAGGAATTGCCATCATTAAATGATGCAGTCATGGTTGATGACCACACTGCTTAGCAATGAACATTGTGGCCCCATGTCTGACACAGGTTGAAGCTATCTGTACTATGCCGACACACAGAAGACTGCAGTTCTTGACTACAGCCATGAAACTGAACATTAGATAAAATAAAACAAAAAGATGGCCTTAACAGCATAATTGAAGCCTCGGCCCTTTTATGTATGTCATGTGGCATAAGTCAAAAAGAGCGGTGCCTCAATTGCATGGTCACAGCCATCGTTTGAACATTTCTGACACCCCCTCCCTCTCTGTTCATGTCAATGTCATAAGACCTAATAAGCCTGACTAGAAGCACATGATTTTCTTTAAAGTTTTTATTTAGTAGCCTGAGTACAGGATTCCTCAAGATACTTTTGAAATCACTTTTTCATGTCTAGCTACTTCTTTGATGTTAAGCAAGTTGTCATTGAGGGACAATATTAAGGACAATTACCTTTTTTCTCTCTCAGGCGGTGTTTTGAATTTTTAGATTTAGTTTTGCAGGAATGGCAGACACACTCCCTGGAAAGGTAAGATACAAACATTATGATATGTCACATACTGCTCCTCTGGCTGCATTGGGGCGGTTGTGGTCCGGGGCTCCTTTCTCTCCTGCCCTTGCAAAGACAGGCAGACATTCCCTCTGACTCCAGCAGAGCAATAAATAGAGACCCGGGGGGGGGGGGGGGGGGCGACCAGTTTCTTTTGCCTGACTAGTGTCTGAACTGTTTCCAGCCTAACTGCTCCATATAAGAACTGCTATGTGACTTGCACAAATTAGTGATTTCATTTTGATTGCTTAGTTTCGCCCTTCTTTCATCCTTCATTCGGGCCACATTTGAGCTTTTACAGCCTATGGGCAGGCTCTCTTTTGTTTTTGTGGATTTTAATAAGCTGCCCTTGAAGACTTCTCAAGCTGAAGAATGGGGTAAAATGCTTAAATAAATGCATGTGCAGGAAAGATGAGCAGAGGAGGTGGAAATAATTTTTAATCTTTTTATTTTTAAAAGTGTCTCTTTAAAATAAACTTTTTGGGGGTAAAATTTTAAATGAACCTTTTTGTTTGTATAGGTATTTACTTAAAGAATGTTTGTCTTACCTTTCTACTTAAAAACCCTTGAGTGATATCACTCTGGCCACTGGGGGGAAAATAGTGATTGTCTTTGGGTAAGCAAAAGGCAAAGACATTCAGGGTGTAAGGAAATAGTTACAGAAAGTGGCCTCAAATGGGAATATTTTTGTTGACCCACATAAGCTTAGCAAGTTGGTGTTGCAGAAACCCTTCTGTGTAGATCAAACATTTGGTTTATAGCCACTCGATTACGTTCTTGTATGGCTTTAGCATCTTAATGTGCTTTAGTCTCTCCATGCTTCTGTGGTTTCCACATACAAAACAATGACCTCCAAGGAATGTTTCTTGGTATTTTTTATAAACGAGAATGAAATGCAATAAAGCTCACTGGTACAAACAAACACTTCCAAAAGGATATTGTGTATCCAGTTCTTTCAAATTCTGGCCAAGTGGATAAACGTCCTTTGAATTCCAAATGTAATGTTGGAAGATTGTTTCTTCTCTCCTTCTTCTGACAAGGTAAATAGTGATGTGTTCTAATTTCAGACATGTATCAGTATTGGCTGAAACCATCAAGAAAGGAATTCATGATGCTGACTCCGAAGCACGGATAAAAGCCAGAAAGTAAGTGGGCATATTTTTGCTTTCATTGTTTAGTGCATCAATAATCACAGGCTTTATAATGCTGTTCAGCTGAAAATTCATCCAGTAACTCATATTCCAAGGAAAGAACAGGACCAGACCATTAAGAACTCAGGAAATGGACCATGCTATGCTTACTAGTGATTCTAAGTGTTTTACTGAGGTACTTCAAAGTAAATGCCATCAGATTCATTGGAACTTTTTTCTGCATAAGCCAACTAAAACTAGTCATTATTTTGGCTCTATTTGATATGGTTTGTTCAGAAAATTAATGTGGGAATTTGGAAAGAAAAATCTTGATTTCAACATTTTCATTGCTTAGTACTCCTGAAAGTTCAGGCTTTTGCATTCTATAGGATTTTTGATATTCTGTTCCCACTTTGGAATTTAGAACTTGGTTTAATTTAACATAGAAGAGAAATCCACCTATTTCTACGTTCAAAATATCAATAACTAATGGCAAAGTGGAAGCTTATTTAAGCTTGTAATGTGCTCACTTCTTTATTTATTTATTTTGTAATGGAAAATGCATTCATCCCAAATTTTTCAGTTCCTGCAGTCACTTTCCTATCAAAATGTTAAATTCCTTTAAACAATGTTTGGAAACCCAAATAATATATATGAAAATAAATAGGCTTGTCACTATTATACAATTGATTTTTTCTGCTATGTTTTCCAATTTTTTTCTTAAAATTTATTAGGTCTCTCTGAACAGTTAGAATCTGACACACTAGTATACTGTTCAATGATCAGTTTAAACTTTTATTTTCAGGTGTTACTGGAGCTTCCACAATCATTTTAGCCGAGAAGCGGAACATTTGTTTAATTCACTGGAATCCTCATACCAAAAAGCCCTGCAATCTCACTTGAAGAATTCTGATAGCATAGTGTCTCTGCCTCAGTCAGATCGCTCCTCTTCTAGTTCCCAGGAGAGTCTCAAGTAAGCCTTCCCTTCCACTAATGTATTGCTATTGGATGAACTTAATACCTTCAAGTTATCCCTTCCTCATCTATAAATTAGAGCCTTTTCATTTTGGGAATTGTTATTTTTGTGAATATAAAAGTAAGTATTTTACACTTACATAGAGTCTAAAACTGATTTTGCTTCCTTCTTTATTTTTGTTTCTGTACAGCATTTTTGTAGGAAAATTCAAAGTGCATTAATGTAGAAAAGTATAAATACAAATAATATAGAATAATTCATTAATGTTGATAAAGAGTGAGTTAATAGTTAAGATAAAATTCATTCTGGAATGAAATCCATTAATTCTATTCCTTTTTAGCCGTCCATTGTCTACCAAAAGAAGCCCAACTGGAAGCACTACTTCACGAGGTAAGAAGCCAAGAGAAGAAATGGTCAGATGTAAGGCAGAATAAGCTCTCTCTCTCCTTCTTGCAAAATAAAGTAATTTTTACTCATATTGCTTTATTAGTTTTGCACGTTAGTTTTGTAAATTAAACAATTGAATCTAAAATAGAATGGTTCTAAATATAAGATGGCTGAATACTTTACATTTAAACCACTGGGAAGAAATATTGAAATATGAATTACTTTATTCTTAAGCAAACTTTGTTCTTGTCTGTAATGATAGACAATGGTGACAAAATACTGAAAGCAAATTCTAAGATATGGAAGGTATATATGAATTCTGAAAATATTCTTTATATGTATGATAAATGTTATTTTAAGATTGAAATGCAACATTTGATTAGAAAAGTTGTGTCCAGCACGGTTGTACTAATCCCTACCTAATGCTTGCTGTTTACTACAGTCATAAACAGCAGAGGGTATCTGATAGTAACCAATAGAGATCAAAAATCCCAATACTTGTTGAGCATAGCCCTATCAAGCAAAATATGGGACATGAAGTAGGTCAGTGGCTTGCCTGCCATAAATTCATAATGTGCTGTGGAGAAAGAACTGTGCTATGCAAAGTATAAAATGTCTGTTTGGGCTCCAAATGTCTGTCAAATAAAATACATTTTTACAATGGTAAACTGAGGATTTATGATGGTGTTGTGAGTTTCCAAATTGTTGAAAGATGATGTTGGAATATGCTGAATTTTGGAAATGCCTTTGATTGCATTTACCACCAGAAATTCACCAGAAATTATTATTTTGAAATTACATTTTTATTAGGCTTAAATATGTATGTGCTTAAACATAAGTTCAGAATATTTCCTCTTTGTTCAGAATGAATTGAAAGAATATTCTGGGATGGATTTATCTATAACTCTGATTTTTCTCTTTCCTTAAAGCTTCTGGAATTAGTGTGAAATCTGCGTCAACATCAGGGTCTCTCCAGCGTTCTCGCAGTGACATTGATGTGAATGCAGCAGCCAGTGCCAAATCCAAAGTAACATCTTCTGGTTCAGATTCCCCCTTCAGTTCTGCTGCAGCCCTACCTCCAGGCTCATATGCATCTCTTGGTAGGTGTATTTTATTTTTTACAAAGAAGATACACAGCTAATCAGGAGTAGGAGGGAAATTTTGTTTTAAGGAATGTAGTTTTAAAGAGGAATGTGGTTTGAAAAGCAATTCTGGGCTAAGCCCACATATTGCACTGCATCCATAAATCAGGATTTACAAGCCTCAGTGGTTGGGGTCCCCCAATACAATAATCCAAAATGAAACTTTTGTGCCCTATGTGACATCAGATGGCATATAGCATGTGGAACAAATGCAGTAAACACTGTTTAATAACTTTTAGATAACTAACTAACTTAGTTTTCTAAAGTAACCATGAATTTTGAGGGGAAAGGTATTATTGGTGGTGTTTATTAGAATTCCCTAGCAAGACTTCAGAATTATTTAATAATTCAGGAACATCATAATCTGAAGTAAACGTTTGTTTAAAAACTGCAGTAGGCATAAAATGGGAAATATCCTATCCTTTTTCATTTTCAGAAAAAAGTTCATTTGAACTCACTATCTAATCCAAGAATAAAAATATGTATTACAAAAAGCAAATAGATTCAATCGAATATATGTCAACAACACATTTGTATTGCTTATTGTTTATGGCCACCTCATTGATAATTTCTATTGGTGTCTGACATTAACAAAGTCTTAATTTAGTTAAAAGACAATAACTACTTTTGTAAGAAGCTATTCTTATAGCTTGGTGATTATATCAATGGCAACATGGTGTTTGAACACCACTAATGAGACATCACTGCAGTATGTAGCAATGGTGCCTCTTGCACCACTGGCATTTTCTAAATATGAGTTGTACCAGCATGAAAAACTATATCCTAGGTTTACTGAAATTTGAGATACCATACAAAGCTATTTTCAGCACAAATATATAGTTCTCCTGAGACCCCCACCCCAGGTGATATTTTGCCTTTATGGGCGGTACCTTCTTGTGGAGAAAACAGACAGAGTCTAATCTTCAGTTAAAAACTCTAAGGGGAAGAATTATCCTGTCTCTCAGACTGATCTCCAAGGCCTGATTCTCCCAACAAAAGTGGGTTGTGTTTGGGGAGTGAATTAAAAGATTTCTGAGGCTGTGAACATTCTGCAGCCAAAAAAAAAAAAAAAGAGATTGAGATTGAGATGCTTTATTTATATGCCGCCCTTTTTCCCTGGGGGGACTCAGGGCGGCTCACAACTCAAGGGGAGGGAGGACAAACAAGTCACAATCATGAAAAACAATACATCATTAAAAACACAACAGTCATACAAGAGCAGGTTCATATCCCATCCCTGGTCAAAAAGTGCAAAATAAAGGAGAGAAGAGGTTCTGATTCCAACAACGGTAAGAAAGGAGTTTATAAATCAAGGAATTCTTTCTGTGGTCCTTCCAAATTCATCCTCTTTCCAATTCTCACAGGTTCTCGAATTTCCCCTCCCCTGAGAATTTCTCTTAGAAAAAAGGCCAGAAAAATAAATGCCACAAGTGCTGTTTTTAAAGAGGGAAACTGTTAGACAGAGCTTGTCATAATAGTTTAAAATCTCTTCTAATCCTAAAATTTTGGAGGTAGGGAAGCTTATAGTTAAAAAAAAAACTCTTTAAGAAAACTGTTGATATTGTCTTAGTAGAAACAAAAAAATAAGAGTTTCCTAATTCAGGAAAGGATAAATTTAAATGTATAGATCTTATTCTTTTGCCCAATCTGCTCAGATGGTTTAAAGGAGTAACCAGACCTAGATAGTCTAAAAATGCAGGTCCTCAGGTAAATCTATTCTTTGCTCTTCCAAAAAAACCAGAGGTCAGAAGAAAACATCAACTACAGACTACTAGCATTCATTTATATGATAGGGAAGAAGCATCACCATTTAACAGTGTCAAAATAACAGGATTTTCTTAAGACTACCAGCGTCTTCTGTAAATCAGTGCAACAGAACAAGTGTAAAATTCCACAAATCTGGAATTTATTTTCCAAAGTAAATGGAGGCGTAAGGGTTAAACTAGATCTGAGGTTGTTCACAGAGTACCTAGGAGAGAGATGCTTCAAAAGAGAAATATTAAGGTCAGTTTTGTTGATAATATGCAGTATTTGATAGTCTTTGCATTTCTAGAAGAAGCTTACTTTCATCACCTGATTAGAAAAGAAACTGAAGTTCTGCTATGATAACATCCCTCTTAGTATTAGATCTTTCTATTTTAGTTAATTCAAGCACCACATGAGATTAGTAACACCAGTAGCTCATCTACAGATTTTGTTTCTCTACTTAGCATTTTGATTTTAGTGTCACCTGGACAGAAGAACCACCTTCTACAAGAGCCAATTGTCTATCCTTGGAGTTATTATGAGCCATTGTGGCGCAGTGTTAGAATGCAATACTGCAGGCTATTTCTGCTGACTGCTGGTTGTCTGCAGTTCAGCAGTTTGATTGTCACCGGCTCAAAGTTGACTCAGCCTTCCATCCTTCCGAGATCGGTAAAATGAGGACCCAGATTGTTGGGGGAAATATGCTGACTATAAACTGCTTAGGGCTGTAAAGTCTAAGTGCTATTGCTATTGCTATTGCTATTCCTAACTGTCTACCTGAAACCGAACAGATATGGTTACGGAGATATTCAGATAAAATTCACAAAAAATTACTTTCCTAAGGGAGAGCTTCTACTAATAAAATGTATAAGAAACTTTTTAATTAATAGAAAAATATAAGCAAGTCAGGATTTTTCAGTGAAATACTCTAATTTCACAAAAGGTTTGATAGAAGTGGTCCACAGTTCATAATTTTCTGATCTGGGAATCTAAACTGGGTCTTGACTGTGCTCATTTTCTTTGTCTTTTGCCTATTTGATATTATGAAATTACTTACACCATCTTGTGATAACTAGAATACTTTTTAAATATTTAGATAGATCCTTGATATCACAGAAAATAGATGATAGTCCCCTAAAGCTTAAAATTGTGACTGATTGGCAGAAGCATCCATGGGGAAATGGGAGGACAGGTAACAAAAACACTGTCATGTTGCAAGTGCTATTTTTCTTCACTTGCGTTGTCATCTTGCATGCACACATGAAAAGGGAAGAGCTTATAACATGAAGCTGCTTTTGTCGTTTTGATGAAAACCTTCTGTCCTGTAGATATCTCTAATGACTAGTTTTGTTTCATAGTGTTCAGGTATATAAGATCTCTGGGTGATATTTTATTCTGATATTACAATAGCATTGGAAACTTCGACACCTCATTTTCTTAAGCAGCTCCTCCACTGTTTCCATAAATTTGTATTCATGATAACAAAATACATGGAAAAAAATTCACAAACAAACTAAAAGCAGAACTAATTTAACTTGTTTGTTTCTTGTTCAGACCTACTCATACTTGAGCATTAAATACTCTGTGCAGCAGCATTAATACAGTAAAAGGTGTGATTATGTTAGCTGCTTATATTAACAGTGCATTATATGGTCATTTTTAGTCAATTGGAGCTGCTATTATGATTTGGTATGTGGTGAAGAGATATTTGCTAAATTAGTAGAAGAATGAATACATATTTATAGTTTGCAGGTTCTGCTAAGTAGCATATATAATTCTGGAAGAAATGCATCATAATGTATGTTGTGTGAAAACAAGAAAATAGGCAAAGGAAATCTTTCTGTGGTTCTACTTTATTAACTAATTTATTTTACTTTGTTTGACTGATGTGATTTTCCCCTCATTTGTGATACTAAAGACACCCTGCCCACTTCTGCTGATATTACTAACGAATTCCCTCTTATCACTCTCCTTATTCTTTTAATTTGCTTAAAGATGGTACTACCAGTAAAGCTGAGGGTAAGCTGTCTGTATAACAGGTCTGTCTCCAACTTTACCAGGTCTCTGTTATCACCCGAGTACTCCCTGGTTTTCATCCGTGTCTGCTGGTACCTCTTGCATGACTCTTGCATGTTGTTTGGACTCTTTCCTCATGTTGGAACTATCGTATCCCTTTATTGTCTCTTTCTCCTAACTCCTAGGCACAACTTAATTTAATTTATTCAATTTAGGCAACATCTGACTCCAGACTCTCTGGGCTCTCACAGTATAACAAACAGTAAAGTACAGTGTATGAATAATAACAAACAACAAATTAAGAATAAGAATGATAAAGAGCGAGAAAACAATTATACAATATGCCCCACCTCCCCAATAGGTTTGTTAGGCTTAGACAGTATGTAACTTTTAAGTCATTCATGAATGTCATTCACTATATACCATTAAATATAAAACAAGAAATTTACATCTTACATATATTTTTACTCAAATTTAAATTTATAAACCAGATACTGTAACAATGAATATCTGGAGTAGAGAAATGAATACGTTGGACTTTTTATTTCTATGAGAAGAGTACTCAGTGCAGAATGTTAAAAGATATTTAAATTTATTGGCAGGAGACTTTTTCCAGTTCTCTTATTGGTTGTGCAGAAATAGTAACTTTTGTCATAAATAGATGGCTTTGTTTTCATTTTGGTTCTTGGCCATTGCTGCATTAAACTTGGATTTTTTAAACCAATATGTTATTCAAACTGAATTATTTTTGTTTAAAAAATGGAAATGGGGAAATGGCAGATTTATTCCTGCACAGATTCATTCTCATCCCTCCCTAACCAATTTCATCAGTACTGTACTGCAGAGGTCCCTAACCTCCAGCTCGTAGCCCAGTGCAAGGCCGCAGCACGTTGAGTACCATAGAAGTGATGGGTGAGTGCTCACACAGGTGCAGAAAGCTGCTTTTGTGAAAGCTGTGTGCACATACATCCATTCCCTCCCCCCCCCCCCCCCCCCGGCTCCGGGTCACTGCAGCCTCCTCGGCTAGTCTGCCAAGCCAGAAAGGTTGGAGACCACTGCTGCACTATAGACACATACATTCATTTTATTACTCCTTTTTGGGGTAAGTAACTTTATGTTAAGTGCAGAAGAGAATAAGAGACAGTAAGCCAAGGAAATTAAAGCATGAGGCAAGAAAAATAAATATCTCATTTATACCAAACTTTACACCTCATCTTTATTATCCATCCTTGCAAGCCACATTTATTCCATCATGTTCATACACTAGTTTATATATCACATTTTGCTTTTTGAAGTTCTTTCCTCTTTCTTTTGAGGATCTTATCAAATTTCACACTCATTTATTTGTTTGGCAATTGAATCTTTATTTGCATTTATCTCACTGTATTTTTCTGTATACTGATCACTCTCATTTCTAGTATATTCAATCAATATCCACTTAACACCTGTTTATTCTTGACTCTACAGTAATGCTTGTGCACCTTTTGGAATTTTCAATATTTCTATAGAAATATGACCTGAAACATGATCTATTCTCTTCACAGGTCCTAAAAGTAAAGAAAACCTAATTAAACAAAGAGTCAAAAGGAATACTCATCTTAGGATCATCTTAGTTAATTGACTACTCATCGAGGGGGTTGGGGGGATTGACAATTGTATCGAATACCCTCCATTATCAGTCTACCTGATAGTGAACTGGTAGAGTCAAACTCTTTGGAAATAGTTTTGTAACTTTTCCAACTGGTGAACATCAACATCTCCTGTTCAAGAGGAGCACCTCAATTACTGAAGACAAAGATTCACAGTTTTTTCCCCACAAAAATAAATAGCTTTGGATTATTTTCTTCAATGAATAAATAAGATTGAAGGACTCAGGAATCCATCATAGCAGGTTTCCAAAATGTCTATCTGCCTGCGCAGAGTTTTTCTCCTGTGTGCTGCTTGGGGAATCCAAGCATGGGTTAACTTTGTCCATTAGCCTAGAGACTGAGTTATGCAAATTGGTGACCACGCCTCCTCTGACTGGATGGGTCAGTTTTTTAACTCAGTCCAGCCAGACGAGACGTATACCAATTTTCTCCAGACTTCTGAGACAAATTTTGTTACCCTTTGGATTCTTCGAGTGGATGTTTGGGAGAGTCATTATGGCATAGTAAGGAGAGGCGACAGTTCGCTGTCTGCCCAGTCCTTCCACCCCTTTTCCCGTGTGGCAGGTATTTACTGGTATTGCAGCCGCTACCTTGGGGCTTGGGAGCTGCCGCTTGGAGACATTTAGATTGGGGCTTGACGCCCGGTTTTCTCGCCCGTAATTGCCTTTGGGCTTACCAACTGGGTTTTGCAACGAGGCTTTGCCGATGTTGCCGTGGCCGCGCCTGGAGCCCTTCAGCCGCATTGGATGCCCGAGACTCCCGCCGTTCGCAGCGCGGTTCATCCAGGATCAGCTGGTTCGCCCGCCGTTCGCAGCGTGGTCTGTCCGACTCCTTGATGGCTGAGCGCGACGGGAGCGTTCTGCCGGTGCCACCAGCATTCTCCACGCTGCGGAGTTTCAGGGCGGCTTGTGGACTACAGGGCAAGTTTAAATTAGGCGCTTGAATTGCGGTCGCCATTTTGGGGCCGTTTCTGACGCATGCGCCCTAGGCAGTTGAGATCGGGGCTTTGTACTCCTTAGCGCTGGGAAGGCTGCTGAGTCATCGCCCCTCCCACTTCCCTCACTTCGAGCCTAGTCACCCTGGTGAGAGGATCGCACTGCTGCTTCCTTTGTTGACCACGAGGCCTGCAGTTCTTACATAGTAAACCGGTGCCTTTTGTACTAATTGAGTCTTTTCACTTCTAAGTTGCAATGGCCGATCAATCCACCTCAGGAGGTATTGTAGAGCCCTCTACTGATGCCCAGCATTCTGCCCAAGCGGGGGTTAGCTTGAGGCCTGGCAGGGCCGCATCTAGAGCCATTAGTCAGAGGCCCAGGGAGACCTCCGGGGCTCCGGATAAGGGTCATAAGAAAAAGGATAAATCAAAGACCGCATCTAAGGTTTCTGGGGAAGGTAGAGTTTCTCCTCCCATGCTAGTGCCTCAGCGAATTTCACCAGCCCCTATTCCGCAGTCAGCAGGACACCAGGCCTGGTCTCCTGATCGCCCCTTGCCTGTTATTTTGGAGGCTGGGGCGGGGGGGGGGTTGGGGATCCAACTTCCCCCAGTCGTTGCTGAGGCCCAGGCTGCCTCGGCCTACTTGCTGCCACGTGCTGGGCCTTCTGCCACCTTTACTCCTACTGCTGCAGGCCTAAGGCCTATGGAAGGCTATGATCACGGCCTTTCACCAGATCTTTACCAAATGATCTCTGCAGCTATTTCCAGGGGGGTGGACGCTGAATTGATCCGTAGAACCCAGGCCCCTGTGGTTGCCAGTGCCCCTTGTGGGCCTAGCCTCCAGGTCCCTCAGGTAGATCTCCCTGATCTTCCAGCTGGGCCTTATTCGCCTCTTCCTTCTACTTACAGCGAGGATTCAGCATTAGTGGAGAAAGGGGAGTTGATTGATAGAGATTTCTCTGATGATGAGGGCTCGATATTTGATCAACCTAATTCCTCTAGTTTGTTTCGGCCCACGTTATTTAAGTCCTTATTATATAAAGCTAAGGCCACTACCCATATGGGAGAGGTGGCTTCTAAGGATAGCTCTGCAGTAGGCCTTGATACCACCGAGCACCTTTTCGCTGAGCCGGTCTCACTGCAGGAGGTTATTCCTTCTCCAAAACTCTTTATGGATATTATTCAAAAACAGTGGGACCAACCGACTGCGGTTACCCCTCCCAGCAATGGGGACAGGAAACTATAAACTTCCACTCCTGATTTGGAAGGTATTTTGCAATTCCCGACTGTGGATCCGCCAGTAGCGGCCCTGGCCTCCCCGGCTCTCATTCCTTCTGAAATCTCTGAAGGTCTAAAGGCAGAGGATCGCAAGGCTGAGACTGTCATTCGTAAGACTCACCAGGCTGCGGCCTGGGCCTTGCGCACTGCTACTGCAGCGTCGTTCTTTAATAGAACTTCTATCCTTTGGCTCAAACAATTGCAGGAGAGACTAGCCCCTGATGAGGTGCGTCTTCACCAAGATTTGAATTTGAATTTGAATTTACTTTATTTGTATGCCGCCCTTTTCCCTGAGGGGACTCAGGGCGGCTCACAATTCAAAGGGGGGGGGGAACAAACGAGTTACAGAACATAGAGACCATACACAGCTAAAAACACAACAATCATACCATTCGGAGTGGGGCTGTAAGTCTTTAGCCCCAGGCCTGTCGGAACAGCCAGGTTTTAAGGGCTATGCGGAAGGCCTGGAGGGTGGTGAGGGTTCGAATCTCCACGGGGAGTTCGTTCCAGAGGGTCAGAGCAGCCACAGAGAAGGCTCTCCTCCGGGTAGTCGCCAGTCGACACTGGGCGGCTGATGGAATTCGGAGGAGGCCTAGTCTGTGGGATCTTATTGGTCTAGTGGAGGTAATTGGCAGCAGGCGGTCTCTCAAGTAACCAGATCCAATACCATGAAGGGCTTTGTAGGTGACAACTAGCACCTTGAAGCGAATCCGGAGACCAACAGGCAGCCAGTGCAGCTCGCGGAGGATAGGTGTTACCTGGGTGAAACAAGGCGCACCCACGATCGCTCGCGCGGCTGCATTCTGGACAAGCTGAAGTCGCTGAATACTCTTCAAGGGCAGCCCCATGTAGAGCACGTTGCAGTACTCCAGCCTAGAGGTCACAAGGGCACGAGTGACTGTTGTGAGAGCCTCCCGGTTCAGGTAGGGACGCAACTGGTGCACCAGGCGAACCTGGGCAAATGCCCCCCTGGTCACAGCTGATAAATGGTGTTCAAAAGTCAGCTGTGGATCCAGGAGGACTCCCAAGTTGCGGACCCTATCTGAGGGGCATACGATTTGACCCCCCAGCCTGAGAGATGTCACTAAGGTTATGGCTGCCCGGGAATTCTCGGCGGATGCCACTCTTAATGCGGCCAAATTCGCTTCTCGAGCTGTAGTGTCCAATGTGGCGTCGAGACGCCTGTTGTGGCTTCGCCATGGGCAGGCAGATGTTAAGTCTAAATGGCGCCTGGCATCCACGCCCTTCAAGGGCGGGGCATTATTTGGATCCATGCTTGATCCCATACTCATAGAGACCAGGGACAAACGCAAGGTGCTCCCTTCCACTGGGGGACGCAATAACAGGAGACAGCAGCCATATAACAGACACCAATCCTTTCGAGGTGGCTACTCGGGATATTCAGCGGCTCCCTTTGTTCCCCACTACAACTGGCCATTTCACCAGCCACAGGATCACGGCCAGGACCGTGCGGGGGCCAGGGATAGGGGACGCCAACAGCATCAGGCGCAATCCCACAATAGGAGGTCCTTTCGTGGATCTGGTAACTGGTCCTTTCGGATGTACCGGTGACTCCCAAGGTGAGGTTCCGGTTGGCGGCCGTCTACTGGCCTTCGCTCATCAGTGGGTGGAGACCACATCCGACGCCTGGGCCCTTCAGGTGGTGAGGCTGGGCCTCACCCTGGAATTTCTCTCCATCCCCCCGACGCGATTCATCAGGTGTCCAGTTCCCAGATGCTCCGTGAAGCGGCGTCTCATGGAAGCCGAAATATATCATCTCATATCCATCAACGCCATAGAACAGGTTCCCAAAGGGCAGGAAGGCCTGGGGTTTTACTCAATATTGTTTCTGGTACCCAAGAACTCAGGGGGATGGCGGGCCATTCTAGATCTGAAAAGACTCAATTGGTACATCAAGTACCAAAGGTTCAAAATGCAGTCCTTAAAGAGCATCTTGGCATCCATCCGCCAGGGCGACCCTTCGGTCTCTCCTCGGCCCCACGCACCTTTACCAAGCTCCGAGCGGTGGTGGCGGCTTTGCTTCACTCGGTTCCAGTGAGAGTAAATTGTTACTTAGACGACATCTTGGTCCTGTCGTCGTCTCGGGAACAGGCCCTCTGGGATCTTCAAGTAACAATGGACTCCCTGCGTAGGCATGGTTTTGTCCTGAACCTCCCCAAGAGTCATCTGCAGCCGACTACATCTCTGCTTCACTTAGGGACCGTAATCAATTCTGCCACATGCGAAGTCTTCCTGTCCCTGGAGAGACGTCAGAGTATTCAACGACTGGCGACCCAGGTGTCAGCTCAGCGGCTTGTGCCCCTGGCCCTGCTCTCCCAGCTTTTAGGGAAGATGATTTCCTGCATCGACATCGTTCCCTTGGCCAGATTTCACACATGGCCACTGCAATGGTTCCTGCTCCCCTATCAGAGGTCTCACACCAGTCATTTGCAACTCAAAGTTCGACTGCCATCCAAGCCTCTCAGATCCCTTCGGTGGTGGGCATCTTCCAAGCTTCTCAAGGGGTGCCCATTCAAGGAGCCGGATCGTATCCAAGTTACGACAGATGCCAGTCTCTTCGGATGGGGTGGCCATGCCTTGAACCGGGTGGCACAGGGCCGTTGGTCGAGTCAAGAGCTGAGCAACAGCATCAATTGGCTAGAACTCCGAGCCATCCGTCTCTCCCTACGGGAGTTCCAGGACATTGTGAGTCACAACCATGTGCTGATCCTAACGGACAATGTGGCCTCCAAGGTGCATGTCAACTGCCAAGGGGGCACGCATTCCAGGGCCCTCATGTTGGAGGCGGAGAAGTTGCATCATTGGGCGGAGTCCAGGCTGTTGTCGCTCCGGGCGGAACACATTTTGGGTGACTCCAACGTCCAAGCAGATTGGTTGAGCAGAGCCACAGTGGATCATGCGGAGTGGCAACTCCACCCCGACCTCTTCCAACAACTCTCTTGCCGATTCGGCAATCCAGTAGTGGACTTGTTCGCACAACCTCACAACGCACAACTGTCTCGCTTTTACTCCAGATATGTGACTCCCGGGGCAGAGAGGGTGGATGCCCTGTGCAGCCCGTGGCCGGCCGGCCTTCTCTACGCTTTCCCACCGCTGCCAGTGATACCGGCGGTCATCCAGAAGATATTGACGGAGCAGGCGGAGGTTCTCTTAGTGGCTCCGATGTGGTCCCGTCGCCCCTGGTATGCCAACCTGGTGCACCTGTCGATCTCGTGCCTGTGGAGAATTCCGGACGAACAGATCCACCTCAGGCAGGGGGCTCTCGTACATCCGAACCCCCAGCTGTTGCAGTTAGCCATGTGGCACGTGAGCGGGCTCTTCTGACCGAGCTTCATTATTCCAACGAGGTCATCACCACAATTCAAGCGGCCCATCGCCCCTCCACCACTCGGATTTACGAGGCTACCTGGCAGGCCTTCTGCAGGTGATGCCGCCGGACTGGGGCAGGTCCCCTCCAGGATTCGGTGCCCCGGGTTTTGGACTTTCTGCAATCTGGACTTAACAAAGGTTTGGCATCCAATACGCTTCGCAGGCAGGTCACGGCCCTTGCTATGGTGATTGGGGGCGGTGAGGGACGTTCCTTGTCTCAGCATTCGCAAGTCAAGGCTTTCCTGAAGGGGGCGGCCAACATCCGGCCTCCGACCGTGCACTGCTACCCTACGTGGGATTTGACATTAGTGCTCAGGGCGCTTATGGACTCTCCATTCGAACCTATTACTTCCATCAGTCTTCGTCTATTGACTCAAAACCGTGTTCTTGGTGGCTATTACATCAGCCAGGTGGGTTTCCAAATTGGCGGCACTGTCAGTTCGGGCGGACCTCTGTATATTCCATCCCAACAGAGTCGTTCTCCGTTTGGACCCAGCCTTTCTACCAAAAGTCAACACATTATTTCACAGGGCTCAGGAGCTCGTCCTCCCGGACTTTTGCCCCAACCCTTCTCATCCGCAGGAGCGCCAATGGCATCACCTGGATGTGCGCAGAGTTCTTCGTCACTATGTGAAACGCACAGCGTCCTTCAGGCGATCGGAAGCGCTTTTTGTGTCCTTTCAGCCATCATCCATGGGGCAGAAGGTTTCTTCCCATACGATAGGTCGATGGTTGAAGGCGTGCATCGCTCTTGCTTATGACAGTCAATCTCGACAGGTACCCAGGTGCATTACTCCTCACTCTACCAGGAGTGCGGCTACCACGGTGGCCTGGGCCACGCAAGCCTCAGTGGAAGAAATCTGTAGAGCGGCTACCTGGTCTTCGCCTTTGCCGTTCATCCGACATTACAAAGTTGATGTGCATGCCTCGGCTGAGGCCTCCTTTGGGCGGCGTGTGCTGCAACAGGTGCTTTCCCCCATGGGGGACCCTGGCCAGCCTAGCTCCCGCCCTGGATCTTAATTGCTTTGGCATGTCCCATGCTTGGATTCCCCAAGCAGCACACAGGAGAACAACCGTTGACTTACCTGAACGGTCCTTCTATGTGTGCTGCGAGGGGAATCCAAACCCGCCCGCAGCTTCGGCTGGCCAGGGCTGTCGTGACTTTTTTACTTGACTGACTTTCACTGATCTATGACTTGACTATGACTGACTTGACTAGTTTGTAACTTGTGTTTCTGACATGTTTGTATACCTGTTGGGCTACGGCCATCGTTGTTATTGTTATACATCATTAAATGGCTGACTTCGTACAAAACTGACCCATCCAGTCAGAGGAGGCGTGGTCATCAATTTGCATAACTCAGTCTCTAGGCTAATGGACAAAGTTAACCCATGCTTGGATTCCCCTCGCAGCACACATAGAAGGACCGTTCAGGTAAGTCAACTGTCGATTTGGCTTTTATACAGTTTTAACAAGCAGAAAATAGGATATATAGCAACAACGTTATCATTGGCTTATTACCTCTTATTTCCCTTGTCAATCTCTAAGACCATCCCAGCCAGGGTTGAATCTCACATAACACAATAGTTCCTGGTAGTGCCTAGTTCTACTAATTAGGTGAGCTCGTAGACAGTTGAGGTAATCGGTTACTAAGATATGGCAGTGTGCTGCGCATGTCTGTACGTAACCTTTGTATAACCTCTACATAAGATGTTTTTGTATCATTTTTAAAATTGGATTCCATTTATCTGATTTTAGGACTTAATGTGAAGAACAAATAATCTTTAGGTCATATTCCAAAAGGGATATGCAAGCACCACTATAGGATCAAAAATTAACAGGTGCCTCATTTTCATATCCATAGTTGTTTCATTGTATAGTCCAACATTTACTACAGATTGATGGGATTTTCAGCCAACAGCATAATATTGTCTCCATACAAAATCATAAAATACAGGGGTGGGTTCCGCCCGGCACTACTGCTGGTAGTGCACACTTTGTGCACGTGTGCTTGATGCGTGCTGTGCACGCATGCACAGTGCAATTAAAATTGTTCTGCGCATGCACGGAATTGAAAAACAAGATGGCGCCGCCAACTGGGGAATCGGTTCGGGGGCGTGACAGACCTGGGTCACTGCCAGTTCCAGTGACCCAGGCTGCAAACCACTACCGGTTCATGCGAACTGATAGGAACCCACCACTGATACAGTAGTGGCCAAAATTGTGGAAACCTTTTGGGAAAAGTATATTTTTGAGGTTTGATGGCTTATAACATTACTTTCTTTTGGAGTTTCAAGATAATTATATTCCACTGCTGGAATGGCCTGGGAATAGCCCATAAAAGTTATTGCATTACATTCTTGATTAAATTATCTTTCCATTGATATTTAATTTTATGGTACTACTCAAAAAAAGTGGTGTTATTAGCTAGTTTTAGAAAATACACTTTTCCCAAAGGGTTTCCACAATTTTGGCCACTACTGTTCACACCTTCAACATATCTCAGATTTCATCCTAAACATTTATTCAATTATACAGTAGAATTTGGAAACAAATTAATAATATAGGACGTATCACACATCATTGTCTTACTCCTTGTTAGTGTGGAAATTCAACTAATATTCAATTTATTCTTATACATGCTTTGCTTCCATCATATATCATTCTTATGGCATTTAGCAATTAACCTTCTCTGTGTATTCATATAAACCATTCCATAATTCAGTGCTATTAATCATAGTAAATAAAAAGGATGGCCTTGAAGGACAGTGGGATGATCTATTACCAAGGCAACAGTCAGATAAATTAAACTTGAGCATAGGCTAAGAAATTAGTTTATGAAAATGCATCAGACAGTCTTCCCACCTCATCCCCAATTATCATGAAAATAAAAGGAGGAATTGTAAGCCATTTAGATCTGCAACATTCTGTAACTATAGCTGCTCTAATAAAAGTAGTTTTAGATTTGTATGGTGTCTGTTTCTTAATGTAATCCACTAGGATAGTGCTGGCATTAATTTTATCTTCGGTTGACAATTATTTCTTTTTACACATATCTTTTTACTTGTAAGCTGCCCAGAGTTGCTATGGAGTCAGGCAGCCTCAAAATTGGATAAATATATAAAACTTTCTCTAAATCCACTAATACACAGTCCATCCGTCCCCTTTTTCCTAGTGACTTGCTAAAGAACAAAAATCTGATCTACACAGCCTTGCTGAACAATAAAGCCACACTGCACTTATCAAATTTTCTTTCTGTATGTTTTCAATCAGAATTATCTTCAATGCATTCCCTGATGTTTCTATTCTTGTTATGCTTCTCTTTGAATAGAGAAGAATCAAGGTTGCACAACCATGCCATAAGCAAAACATACCCATGTTTCCAGTTGCACTGTCTTTCACCTGCAGCTTTACCATTTTTCAGTATCATTGAATAATTTATTGTTTCCTTTTCATTATTGCTTTTTCTTTGACACAACATTTACAGTAATGATTTCACATTCAGATCTCTAAAATACTGCTGCTAGAATTTATTCCAGAATTTCCTTGGTTTTCTCACAAATCCTTTGATGATTTTTAATATTGAATTCCATACACTGGTGGAACTTTTTTCACCTACTTCTAAAATAATCTGATTCCATCAAAACTATACTGTATTTTATCTACCTCCTATAACCTTAACGTTTCCTTGCTTCTTTGATAATTTTTGCATTTTTTTCTCTCTCTATGCATAATCTAATACCTTTCCTTCAATTCGTGAATATTCACTGTATATATCCAATTCAGTTGGCTTCTCATATCCTTATCTTTTTGCAGCAATTATTCTCTTACAATCATCTTTTTCTCCTCCATGGCCTTTATTATTTCATCATTCCACTTAAGCATGCTTTTTTTAACTTCCCACTAGAGTAACTGCACACATTTCTATGTTACTCTATTCTAAGAAGTTTCTATATTATCCTTATTTGCATTATTAAATGTAAAATATTTTACATTATTAATTATATTGGGAGATATTGGGTATGTGTTTATCTTCTAATACTTCATACAAAACTCATACTTCCTTTTCTGGCCATGGTTCTAGTTTTGCGTTACTTCTTTCATATATTCACTTTAGACATTACTAAATAATAGTCTGCCCTTCACATATAAATTCTCTTACAACTTGTATATCTCACTTATTTTTCTATGTTTGTTCATAAATCAAATTACTGTATTTTTCGGAGTATAAGACACACCTTTTTTCCTCAAAAAGAGGCTGAAAATCTGGGTGCGTCTTATACATCGAATACAGCATTTTTTGCTTCCCGAAGCCCCGCCCCTTCATCAAAATGGCTGTGCATAGCCTTATGGAGGCTTTCAGAGAGCTCTTTGGAGCTGGGGAGGGCAGAAATGAGCAAAAAACAGGCTGTTTTTTGCCCCCCTCCCCCAGCCTCCAGCAGCACTCTATAAGCCTCCATAAGGCTGTGCATGCAATTATTTTGACAAAAAAGGGCCCATTTTCTCCTCGTTTTTGCCCCACCCCCACCCCCAGGAGCACTCTGCAAGCCCCCCCCCCAGGCTATTCATGCCTTAAAAAAAACGGGCCCATTTTCGTGAAAAACTGGCTGTTTTTGGGAGGTTTGTAGAGTGCAAAAACTTTTTTTTTTGTTTTGGAAAACTCTTTAACTGATTGATGAGAATTACATTGATCAAGTGCTGTGCCAGCAGAAACAAAGTCTTAGATGCTGAAGATTGTCAACGATTTCTTTTTCCAGCACAAGGATAAATACGCCTGGAAACATCTATCTACCTACCTACTCTCTCTCCCTCCAACCCTGCCTACTGTATTTCTCTCTCTTTCTCTCTCTCTCTCTCTCCCTCCCTCCCTCTCTCTCTCTCTCTTTATCCCTCTACCTACCAACCTACCTAATCTCATTCTCTCTCCCTACCTACCTACTATCTCTCTCTCTCTATTTCACTATCTCTATCCCTTTATCTACCTTCCTACCTAACTACTCTTTCTCTCCCTACCTACCTACTGTATTTCTATCTCTTTCTCTCCCTCTCTATACCCCTACCTACCTACCTACTTTTTTAAAAAAATTGCCTCTTCAAAACCTTGGTGCGTCTTATACTCTGGTATGTCTTATACTCTGAAAAATACGGTAGTTGTTTCCTTATTCATTCCCATGTTGTATGTATAAACTAATAGATACGTATTCTTAAACCATATATTACAAATAGTCCCTTTTCTAAGAAAATATTTGCCAAACAGTCACCATTCTGATTCATTCGTGGGTCTCCAAATGGCCCAGTCTCTTTTTCTGAATTATCTCATCTCATTCCCACCCTATTCATGTCTCCTAGTTCAATACAGGTAGTTCTTGACCTAGGACCACAATTGAGCCCCAAATGTATGTTGCTGAGTGAGACATTTGTTAAGTGAGTTTTTCTCCATTTAATGACCTTTCTTGCCACCATTGTTAAATGAATCACTGAAGTTTTTAAATCAGTAACACACTGCAACCATCATAACTAAGCAACCATCATAACTAAGCAAGTTATGTAGTTGTAAATGTGAAAAATGGTCATAAATCTTTTTCAGTGCTGCTGTAACTTTGAAAGGTCACTAAACAAGCTGTTGTAAGTTGACAACTACCTATATTTCCCCTTAGATTGCATTCCTTCTTAAGGTTTCAGAGTTTTAAACAAAATTCATCCCTGATTCTCCCACAATTCCCATCTATTGGACATAATATGTAGCTGTAACCTTCCAATGGATTTCTGCTTTTATACATTCAACAACTTTCTGGATTTTGTTCATTCTGACATACAATTAAATCTTTTTGTTCATAAATGTATGCTTTCACTTTATGACATGTATTTAGCAACCCCATTCCTTAAGATAAGTCCATCCTTATTATAATTATCACCAAAGAGGCCCACATGTTTTCCCTATTGCCTATTCTGGCTTTAGTCAATCAAAACCTTTACATAATACTTTCTGATAAGATAGAAATATATAGACTGAGTTATCATCATTAATTCAACCCATGCCACATGCATCATTCCTTACTAATGGTAGTTTTGGCATATTTTGATTAATGTGCCACAAGTTCAATCAAGCATCAGTTTCCCCCCAAGTATGTTAATACTATGCTATGCAAGCTAAAATCTCTTAATCTACAGCGTATTATATCGACCAACATATAGCTGTGAACTTAACCATTCAGGAAGGACTTGTGTGCAATATATTGAAACACATATATGGATACTATTATAAACTGTTTTGGAATAAAGCTGGTTATTTTACTCCACTCGGATTGATATTTGCAAATTATAGATTCCCAAAACCTATGCTCAGAATCTGATCATGTATCTGGTTATAATGATCAGAAGGAATCAGTAAGAATGATAGTGGAAAGAGACATGTGACTTCATATTCCTTTCCTAATTGGGAAACCTAGGTTCAAGGTAAATACCAGTTGCATCCAACTGAAGGGATCTATCTACTGAAAGATATTAACTTTATTTATACATTCATTTTTTTCAATGTCTATACATTGAATAAATGTTTATACATTCAATGTTTTTAAATCATTTGGACATGATTTAAGTAATGCTTATTTTTAATTAATAGTTCATGGTATTGAGATTTTTTAAATTATAATTACCATAATAAAATGGACAAGTATGCATCTGAAATAGTGCTGTGGGAGATAAAGAAAAATGGGTGATGACAGGTCTGAGTAAATCTAGAGAGAATATTTCTGTTAGCATGCCCATTATTTTAACAGAGAGTAACAGAGTTAGAGGTACATACCACTATTAAACTATACTGGATATTATTGGACATTGTATTCTTTACTTCTTTATTTCTTTATTCCTCTTTTCTTTTAGATGAAAAGGTCATATCCAGTTAAGATAATAGTATGCAGATAAAATCACTGTAATAAAAACTTACTACAGATCCTGCCTAAACTATTATAATGCAGAATAATTTGGGGATGAGAAAACGTAAAGAGACTGATAAAACTTTTTTCTTACCCTTATCCTCCATAGGCCCATTTGTAACTCAGCCTTAACTTTATCTTTTTTTCAACTTTCCAAAGAACCATTTTATTAATAATTCAAACATTCTTATACACCTTTCATAATTGGCTCTTAGTTAAAGCTATTTGGCCCGCCAAGTATACAATGAGTTTTTCTTTTATGTTTTTTACTTGTTTAAGTATCTAAATTCCTACTTCTAATAAATCTGAGGAGTGTCTTAGAAATTTGACAATAAATAAATACTTTGCAGGATCAGGCTGTGAATGATATTTTTGCTTGCATCAAACCCTAGGCAAAAGATAGTGGATGCTTGAGAGGCCTTTTGGATAAGCAGGCTAACTAATGATATTATTTTAATATAATAATGGAAGTTGCTTTTTTGACTCTGAAGGGGGAAATAGGCCAGTATGTTTTATTGTTCTCCATTTTTATTATAATCTTCAAATGTCCTTTCCTAAACCAATTTACATCATTAATATTATATCATTTACAATACCAACTCTAAACTGTTTTAGACAGATAATTGTCAAAGTATTAAAAAAAAGTAGAAATGTAGTGGAAAAAGTCTTCCTAGAAATTTTTAAATTTATGTGGCAGTCCCTGAAAGAAGACAAGACTTCAGCTAATTAAATAACTGTACTATACTGATGTTTATAATTGCCTTGTCATATATTCATGAATGGATTGAATTGAATTGGATAGCATTCTGCATAAAAGTAATGTCCATTTTATTGTGGAATAGATCCAATCGTGTGGCTAAGCTCCATGTGGTTTTAAGTAATAGCAAATGTGAACATTCAGAAGGGTTCACAAAATTTTAAGCACCACTGTATTTCCTGATAGTGATTGCCAATAAAAGACTTTTTTCTAAAAACAAGGGAAACTCTTATAAATCTGGTTTTAGTAGCTGCACAATTGGTATCAATATGAAGTGGGCTTATGCAGGTAGAAATGTAATACACATTGGTCTTTCTCCATGTTAGCTGGAACTCTGATTAGTCTCCACATATATAGGATCTCTTTATTATGATACCCTCAAAAATGATTACTGGGAAGCTTATCTGATGGATGACATTAAGTCTGTGGAAGCACCAGAGAGATTCATATAAATTAATTATAATAAATACTAGTATGTGATCTGGAGGGAAAGGAAGCTCTTTTTTCTCATCAGTAAAATAAGAGTCATGTTGCTTAATCCTTTTTAATATTAATTTGAAGATACTGCCATTCATTTTTTCTTAGCATATTATTACTGTGGTTCTTTCCTTTTCACATTCACATCTATTTCTGTCTCTTTAATCCCAACTTTGTCTTCTAGTTTTGTATTTGCCTTGATAATTTAAGCATTATGCAAGTTACAGGACTATACTTCTTTTTTTTCCTTTTCCTGTTAGTTCTGGTGGAAATTTTTGTTTGCAGTATGCTTTAAAAATAATTCTATTATATAATTCTTTCCTGGTGTGTTGAGTCTGGAGCTCTGAATGCATTAAAAAGATAAATAATTTGTAAGGTTGAGCATGATTCTAAACTGGTTTGGAAAATATTCTTTAGAAGTCATATGAACACAGGGTCTCTCTGCTACTCATTGAGGCAGCCATGTCTTTTTTCATATTTTTTCAGAAGTCTGAATAAGGTAGAAGTGCTTTAATGAGCTTGTACGAATTCCCATCTACTACTTCAGAATCATTTTAGAACCATGCTCAGCTTTAGTGATTGGTATATTTTGCACTAAGTAGATAGCTTCCATTCTAATTAATGTATATAAATAAGGCAATAACATCAGATTCCTAATTTGGGGAATCCAGTTTCAGCCTCTTATTACAATTTTCTCATTTTAGTTAGATTGCAGAACTATTAACTGAGGTGTGAGTGAAAGAAAATATTAACCACAATCATATTAAAGTTTAACTGTCACTTTTCTGTTCTTTTTTTCTTTCCTCAGGTCGAATTCGCACAAGGAGGCAAAGCTCTGGAAGCACCAGTAGTATCACTTCAACACCTGCTGACACTCGAGGCCGCAGTCGGGCTAAAGTAGTTTCGCAATCTCAGCGTAAGGAACCATTTAGTGTACTATTGTGGAGGAGACAGTGTATTTTCCAAGGTTTTTTTGTTTTTGTTTTTGTTTTTTGCCTACCTTATTTTCATATACACCAGTGATTTCATTCAGTGCTATGAATATTCTTCAAATGCAGTTTTAAAAGTTAATTTCTATAGTTAGGTCCTGATAAATTAGGTATGATATGCAGATTTTAAAAAAATACAATTGGGACTTAACTTCTCGGAATATTCATTGCTCTAAGAATGATTTGCAAAGATGGGATTGTCTGGGAATGAAGACACTAGAGATTGGCACTATGTTTTGCAACATGCCTCTTTTTGATTTCATTTTTTTAAAAAATAAAAAATATTTAAACATAAAATATCAGTGGGGCAGAGAATGCAGGAAATAGTAGACAGAATCTCTGTAAGCACTCGGTCCCCACATGGAGCCATTCAGTATCTTGTTAGTGATATCAATAATAGTGTTTCACGTAAGCATTAACTCCTGCATACAGAGGTAGTAGCTTGGCTCATACCACATAGGATGCCTAAGCCAGGAATTATAATGCCAATTTGTATCTTATTTGAGTTAAGGTAAAATATGACTAATTTAGAGACAACAAAGCATAATATAAAACTATGGCTTGTTTTATTAATTTTCTTTTCTTTTCACTCTGTGTAGTCAGTAAGTCTAACCATTGATAGACTAGGTGGCTTATTCCTGGTTTATTTTTGCGTTTCTCCCAAGCTTCTGACTAATCCAGTGGTACAAGATAAGAGCAGCTGGAAAGTTGCTCAAACCAAGCTGAGGTTTTCTTTCCAATATCTTTTTTTCCCTCTCTCTCTGGCAACGTTTTTCTTTCCCCATTCATTTTCTTCTTCAGCACATGGCAAATATGGGGAACAGACTTTTATATGTTAAATTACAATGAAAAAGTAGTAATGCCCCCAAAACTACATAGTATTTGGCAAATGATTGCCTGTTGTATAATGTTTATCGAGAACCAGGATCATTAATTTATCCTGAATCATGGCAGTATATTTTCCCAAACATGGGGTGAATACACACTCAGTTTCAAGGCCCTGTTTGTGAATTGTGAATAGACAGTGAATTTACGGAAAGATTTTCATTCCTAATGACCATTAGAAGGGAAAAAAACCTCTTCATGCTCTTCAGAATTAGCTGTCTGTCTCAATGTGTTCACCATTTACTGAGGAAAGGACATAAAATATAAAGTAAATAAGTTAGATGCTCTCTTCAAATCTATAAAAGTTTGAGTAGAGGGTAACATAAAAGGTATTCATCTAAAATTGCTGCTTAACAGCTTAGTGTAAATGGCTGTATAAAACTGTATTCTGTGGCAAGGCTGCTAATTTATATGGCAAAAAACATGTCCACTGGTTGTGGATAATCCCCCCCCCCCGATTTTTTCCCCATCGTACACAGACTTCTATGGATACAGATAATCCTTGACTTACAACCACAATTGGGACCAGAATTTTCATCATAAATTAGTATAGTCCTAAAGTGAGTGGCCTTGATTTTACAACCAATTTTATCATGGTCATTAAGTGAATCAAATGATAGTTAAGTGAATTACATGGTCATTAAACAAATTTGGCTTTCCTAATTTACTTTGTTGGAAGCTAGCTGAGGTCACAAATCATGATCACATGAACACAAGCTGCTGCACCTCTCATAAATGCAAATCAGTTGATAAGTACCCAAATTGCAATCATGTGACTGTGAGGTGCTGGAACAGTTGTAATTTCAAGGATGGGTTATAAGTCATTTTTTTCCCAATGCCATCATAATTTTGAATTATCATTAAGTGAATGGTTGTAAGCTGAGAACTACCTGTAGTACCTGCATACACATGCACACACACACACACACACACACACACACACACACACACACATACACATAAAGAGAGTGTTAGTATTCTATTTAACTGAATTGATTTTCAATCTTTGTCACAACAGAAAAATGCCTGAATTTTCCCTGTGTTAGGTTTTCAAACAGCAGTAATCTGTAGGCCAGTGTAGCCCTTTTTGTCCTCGTGTGCCGAAAATGCACACGAGCAACAGCGCACATGATTGACAGCACGTGCGTGCCCACACACCCCTTCCCTTGCGCATGTGTGTGTGACCCCCCACTGCTCCTGCGCATGCGTTCATGACTCCCCCATGCCCTGTTTTGGGCCTATCAGGCCTCCCTGAAGCCTCCTGGGACCAAAAATGGGTCGTGGAGGGGGGCACACCATACCCCACACACTTTCCCCGTGAATGCACTAGTGTCCTCTCCACTCCCCCCCCCCCAAGCATGGTGGAGACCCGACAATCAGCTGGCCAGTGGGAGGCGTGCACCCCCCTGTGGCCCATTTGGGGCTAGCAGGCCTCCCTGAAGTCTCCTGGGACCAAAAATGGGGCATGGGGGGGACGCCGCACTCCCCATACTTCCCCCTGTGAATGTACGAGCAACCCCCCTACTCCACACGCATGTGTGCGCGTCTCCTGTATGCGCGGTAGAGACTCAACAATCAGCTGGCCAGCAGGAGGTGTGCACGCATACATAATGGAGCTGACCTGCAGTGACGGCTTGCATGCCCGCAGAGAGGGCTCTGCGTGCCACTTGTGGCACACGTGCCACAGGTTCGCCATCATGGCTGTAGGCCTTCAAAAAATCATGGCACTCTATTGATTAAAGTCTTTGGTGTTTCAAGTATTGTAAACATACTTACATTTTAGCTATAGGAATAAAGGAACTATATTATAAATTTTGTGATTCTAATCCTAAAAATAGTATATATATTTTCTCTCCTGTTTTAAAGAGAAATGCTGTCAATATGCCATTACTTTAGGGAACATCAGGATGGCTAAGCACAAAAAGATCTAGTTTGAGAATTTTGAATCTTTGCAAGAGAAAGGAAAAAAATATCAAGAGACTAATATTTTTCATTTGCTTCTAATCTGAGAGGCACTTCACATTAAATGTTTGAGACAGATAAAGTTTTTTTAGATGCTGCTAAAACTGCAAAATCAAGAACGATATTTTGAAATGAAGCCAGACAAAGATTCTTCCCATCTCTGACTTTCATTTTCAGCATTCCATATTCTTGCTTTAAATGCAAATAAAAATGCTGAACTTCATACCTTATCATTGAAACCAATATTTCACTTGTTTCTACAATGCACTGTAGCAAAAGATTGAAATGCTTGGTAGGGCTGACTTTGTTGTTAGAAGTGATGAATTTGTTTTCTCAATCCCCAAATGTTACGTGCCGTAGTCCACAAGCTGACATTCAAAATTTTGAGCATTATTGATTGCTCTGCATATGTGCTAGGGATGTTATTTGTGCCAACTGAAATGGTTGCTACTGAGTAACATTTCTGATGCTTATTTTATCTTTAAAAAATAAAGCAATAAATCATAGCCAGGGATAGGAACTATTTAATAGATAGAATGCTAGGTTTAAGGTGACTGGTGCTTTTTTTGTTTCATTTTGTTACTAACATCTATACTACCTGGTCATTCTGCATTATAAGCACAACCTTTGTAATATTTGTCTTGTTTTTCCTGTGATATCATTGCCTATTCTGTAACATTGCATTGATAGGATTGCTATTCCCAGGATAGTAATGTTACTTGTTTGTCCCGTGTCCTGCCAGCCTCATGGATAGCAGGCATAAAGCTAGAATTACAGTTTATTCTACTCTAAATAGTTATTTACTACTTGGCAGAAATGTTTTCTTGCCACACACTAATCCATAATAAAATATGAGCAGTTATGTGCTTGTCAAAAAGGAATTTGTATGCAAATAACAATGCTTCTTGAACTCTGTATTGTCTCGCTTTCTCTGCTTCACTTTCTGCCTGTCCTTTTGTCTGCTGTCATAATCCAGGATCCAGATCAGCTAACCCTGCAGGTGGTAAGAAACACCTTTTTGTTTTCAACTCTGTTTATGTATCTGTACTGTCTCTCATGCTACTGTTTTTAACTGATTCAATGTCTGAAAGTCTAGTATTCCCAGAGGCTTTTAAAAAAACCTAGTATTTTTAAAATTAAAGTTTAGCTAGAAAAAAGTTTAGATACATGTATGATGTACTTAGACAAAGTACCTGTGTGTACGTTCAGTGAGCAGTGGGACTCACTCCTAGGTAACAGGGTGTTAGGATTGTAAATTTGAAAAACTGAAAAAGGATTTGAAGATGCCTTCAAATGTTTATGGAGATGTTGTAAGTTAACACCAGCAGGGACAAGCCTGACATGCTATTTTTGAAACGACAGAATTGCAAAGATAGGTTTTCATAACACAAATTGTATTGTATTTTTGGCAATTGCTCAGTCAGTGTTGTGGTTGGAAGATAAAGGAAAATTTCAAAAAAGTTTCCTTGTGAGTTGCATGAGAAAAAACAAACAATGAGACAGAAATTGTGTATATGCACGTGCATGTGTGAGAGAGTCCCCTTGCAAATGAGTTATTCAGTTGCTTCTGTATAAAATATAGCTTGCTGGTATGACTGATCCTATTTGACCATTTTCAAGGTGAGTAGTATCATTCAAGGTTGTGTTTCTATTCATCCATCATCCTCAATGCTTTTTATTGTTGACTTATGTTGTTAACCCACTTTTTAAACATATCTTTATCTTGAAGAATTTCTGTATCCTGTTTTATTTTTAATTTACTATTAATTAAACTGAATTTTTAATATACACTTAGTAAATTTAATGGTTTGAAATGTTCTGAAGACTTAAGAGCATTTACCTTTTTTTTTTGTAGCTGGTAGTCGATCCAGCTCTCCTGGGAAGCTGTTGGGAAGTGCATATGGAGGGCTTAGCAGCGGAACAACTAGAGGACACCCAGTGCCAACACCATCCTCATCTACTGACAAACGCAGTAAAGTCCCCCGAAGTCAGGGCTGCAGCCGAGAGACCAGCCCTAGCAGGATAGCTCTAGGTAAGAGTTTTCTTGGCTGCAATATAGAGCCAAGAGGCTGATTTCTTCTCTCATGCTGATTGGCCAAAAGAATTTCTGAAATAAATTATAGTTTTGCTATAATGATTTCATAGCAATGGTTTTCTGCTGAGTTTCTTAATAGCATCATAGGTCAAGAGAGCAGATGAAGTTGCCAGTGGGGTTAGCATAAATTGTTTATACTTATTGTTTTAATTAGAAAAGAATCATTTTCTAATTAAACAACATTGTTTTAATTAGAAAATATTTCTTCCTTCAGGTATGTTTTATTTCCATTTTCACTTGGCATGGTTCAGTGCCATTTGATGATACCAAACGTATTGTCTTACAGGTATAATACAAGATTGTCCTCCTTTAATTCTCCCTTTGAGTCTGTTGTTTTTTTCTCTGATCAAAAATTGTGCCTATTGCTTTTAGGTTAAATACTAAACTTTATATGTAGGATTATTTTTTAATGAACTTGTTAGTATTACTATAGATATGTGACTGAACCCAAAGAACTGTTCTATCTTTGGATATATTAATTGTGCACAAATGCCCAACTACACATTATTAATATAAAATGGTAGCTTAGAACAGTGGTGGGTTTCAAATTTTTTTAGAACCTATTCTGTAGGTGTGGTCTGTTTTGTGGGAGTGGCTTGGCAGTCATGTGACTGGGTGGGAGTGACCAACTTGATGTCACTCACCAGGAGATCTCATGGATTGGGTAAAATGTGGTGAAGCTCACTTAACAACGCTCTTGCTTAGTAACCAAAATTTTGGGCTCAATTGTAGTCATAAATCAAGGACTATCTCTGCCTTCCTCTGCATGGCAGCCTTGTCCTAGTAAACTATTTCTCCTTACTGGCAATTTTCCACTCTGTTAGAGGCACCAAAATAATCCATACAATGTAAGCTTTCCTGCTGCAGCAGGGGGTTGGACTAGATGACCTCCTAGTAACCTTCTAGCCCTAAATTCCTGTGCTATTTTTCTTTCTTTCTACTAACAAAGAAACCTGCCTGAGGCTTATTTCAGATGCCTGCCAGATAGAGATAATGAGATAATGACCCTAGAGAAAGTTTGGCTCCATTCACAAGCAGGGAATGATCCAAACCCTTTTAGAAACACAATGCTCATATTGCACAAGCCCCAAAACTTCAAAAACATAAAACCATATAACATAACCATATAATCAATTTGTTCTTTCTTGCACCTTTTCAATTTAAAGTTATTAAGACTTGTGAACTTCAACTCCCAGAATTTCACAGCCAGGCATGCTCAGTTCTGATTTAAAGCGACAGCATTTGTTTTTCTCCCTTGTGAAAGAAGTTTCCTTTTTTTTTCTCCCTTCCCCCCTCTCTCCCTCCCTCCTTCCCTCTCTCAAACACACACAGACACAGACACACACACACAGAAGTTGGATTGGATTATCTCTCCTACCCCCTTCCATCTCTCACTCACTCTCAAACAAACACAGACACACAGAGAGAAAATGGATTGGATTATCTCTCCTACCCCCTTCCCTCTTTCACTCACTCACTCACTCTCAAACAAACAAACACACACAGAGAAAAGTTGGATTGGATTATCTCTCTTACCCCCTTCCCTCTATCACTCTCTCTCAAACAAACAAACACACACACACACACACACAAAAATTGGATTGGATTGGATTGGATTGGATATCTTTTCCAATGGCTTGAAAGCAGCTCCTCTGCCGCCACCCCCCACTCTCCCCGCTGCCTTCCCCAAACACCTCCCCCATTGCAAATGCAGCCTGCTGTCTGGGTGGGAAATGCCTGGAACGCAATAAGCCACGTTGCCTTTTCAAACTTGTAATCAGTGAAGCTGGGCTGGATTTTTGCATAGCATTATCCAGCTGTGTGTGTGAGAGAGAGAAATGGAAGAAATGGGGAGGAAGTCACTACACTTGGGGAGGGAGAGCATAAGCGAGCACTGAGGAGACCACAGGAGGAGGCAGGAAGCCAGGCAAAGAGCCATGCTGTAAGCACACACACTTTCCCCCAGCCCCGGAAGGCTCGGATCGGTTATGTAAAACTCCAGTCCAGCTTCACTGATTACAGGTTTGAAAAGGCAACGTGGCTCTGCCTGCAATCAAACTACACTTGGGGAGGGAGAGCACGAGCGAGCCAAGTCCTTCCCTTCAGCCTTTGCCCAAAGCCCCGCACAGCACCAGGAGGATGAAGTTTGAATTCCTCCCTCTCTCACGTACCTTTTCCAGCTGCTTCAGAGAGGGCTTCAATGCTGCTCTTGCCTCGGGTCCTCTGAAGAAGCCCCGCCCTCGCTTCCTTCTCTTTGAGAAGCACCTTGCAAATGGGCTGCAGGGCAGGGGAACGTATCAGTATGGGGGCGTGGCCACACCTCCATGGAACCGGTACGCAAAAGTATGGCAAATTTCTGGAACTGGTACGCCCGAAGAGGTGCAAACCAGCAGGAACCCACCTCTGGCTTAGAACCTCCAATCTTAATTTAGAGGTTGAAATTAGGAAATGCAGTTGAGATATGCCAGTTCAGATTTGGAACTGAGGTGTTCCAATGAGCAAGCAAGACAGATTTAAATGTAGCAGCTTTAAAATCTGTTCTCTCAGTTTTAGCAATGAAAAGGTATGAAAAGGCATGCAAAAAAGGGGGGGGACGGTGTGGGGGGAGATGTGAGAAGAAAAAGGATTTGAAGCTTGCATCAGAGAAGGAAACTGAGAATAATCTCACAGATATTTGCACAAATAGGTATGGCAGAATGCACGGAGGAGAAAATAAGACAGTTAAATCATAGATATGCTTCAGAAAAGGATCAATGGGCATAGCACCAAATTGTCGCCAGTGAGGTCATTCACCACGTTGTGGTTTTCAAAAGAGTTTTCAATTTTTATGGCACAACATCCCCTATAATAATAATTTTACATGATCTGAACTCTGTGAATAACTAATGATTTCACTGGATTGAAGACTATGGCAAGAAATAAATATATTGTTTACTTTTAGGTTTAGGTTTAGGTTTATTAGATTTATATGCCGCCCTTCTCCCAAGGACTCAGGGCGGCGTACAACATTAAAAGAAACACATAATACAAAAGTTTTAAAAAAATTAAATAGAATATCCCAAACCCAATTAAAATTGACAATTACATTTTTTTTAAAAAAAATCGAATTAAAATTAACAGTGATCAATAATTTATTTTGTTTCGTTCAGGCCAGGCTGGCTTGCTGGAAAAGCCAACTTTTTAGGGCGCGTCGGAAGGACCTGAGGTCGGGGATTATACGAAGCTCTGGGGGCAGCTCATTCCAGAGGGAAAGTGCTCCCACAGAGAAGGCTCTCCCTCTGGGGGTCACTAGCCGACACTGTCTGGCCGACGGTACCCTGAGGAGGCCAACTCTGTGGGATCGCACTGGACAATGGGAGGCTACCAGTGGCAGTAGATGGTCTCGCAGGTACCCTGGGCCTAAGCCATGGAGCGCTTTAAAGGTCATAATTAGTACCTTGATTATTAAATACTTTTAATAATTAATTCTTGTCTAAATAGCACAAAAGGTCTCAAATGAAATCTCAACCAAGCTGGCTTCTGTGGGCAAAGTGGGAGCAAAGCATAGATTTAGTTTTGAACGTGCAAGCCTGGTTTACAAAAGCAAATCAAGAAGCAATACCAGGAGCAAGTTCTGACAATTCTCCTGCTTTGCCTGCCCTGTCAAAACCTATTCCCATTTTGTCTAGACAAGCCCACAACTGGCAAGGAGCAAAGCCCTAGTAAGTTTTGAGGGTGCTTTCATTTTGTTGGGGCAAGTCTGAATTTTAAAAAAAAATTGAATAACCTCTTAAGTTTCTCACAGTACTCTAAGACATAATGATTGATCCAAGAAAACTATATTTTCAGTGAACTAGAAGATATTTAATTAACATGTGACACAGAAACGTGTTTTTATTTTGAGCTAAACATTTTTACGTGGAAAGAAAGAAAAATACTTGCAACAGGAAGTATACATATTTAAATACAGGCTGAGATTTCTCCCCCCCTCCCCTTTAATTAGTATGGGAATAGAGCTTATTAGCCAGGTTAAGGACTTATTGAAAGGACATTGTGTATGTGTATGCATGCATGCAGTTGTAGCACTCAAATGAAACTAAATATATTCTGTCCCGTAGACCATCTTTTCTAAAAATCATTTTGATTTACATTTATATTTACTTGCAATGGTTATTTATATTTATATTTACTTGCAATGGTTATTTATATTTATATTTACTTGCAATGGTTATATTTATATTTGCTTGCAGTGGTTAACCTAGAGCCATCTCTTGGAGAGACATTTCTGCTCTTATGCTGCTCATATTTTCCATGCATAATTCATAAATGTATGTTCATTTGTAACATAGATTGGCAATTCCAGACTTATCTTTATCTACTGCGAACAAACAGCTTTTTTTACCTCTGTATATGTAGTCCAAATAATATCAAGTAACAAAGGATAGCTTATTGTGGTTGGAAAGTGATCTCTTGCTTCCAGGGGGATCAAAACTGTGAATGAAAACATTGTTTGGAACTGTTTTACTAACTTGGTTGGTTTGGTAGCAGTAAAGCAGGAGGATCTCAGACCCAGACAGCATGCTGTACTGTTCCTACCTATCAATAGTTATTTTTTCTATCTGCATGAAGAGAGAAACAAGTCAAGAACAAATAAGCTGTATATTTCAAGCATGTTGCCTTTTTACAGTTAACCAAAATAAATCCTATGTGGAAATATTTATTTTTTTATTGTAATAATGTACATGTGGTCTAGTCACCAAAACCCAGCAGCTCATGATATTGAGCCTATGCCATGGAGGTTAAAAAAGTATACAAGAAAATACTAGTAAAGGACAAAAGCTTTGAGAGGAAATTGGCTGAGAAATAAGAGGGGGCATCATATCAGAAAAAAAAATGTTTGTCCATGGTTTCCAATTTCACTGTTAGGACCTTTCTTCCCATTATATCAGGAACAACAGACTTGGTCACGACCAGGTACTTATGGAATGTTAACACTGTCTCCTGTCCTACCTTGGAATCAAAGCAAGTAAGCTAGTTGTAGATTTTGAATAGATATACTCCTTAGTTCTTGCCCAGTCATATCTCAATGATATGTTGCTGATCCCACCAACAGGTCATGGGGGACCATATAGACCATTGAATAACATGGCTGGATTGAAACATTTTCTACTCCACATTCACAAACTTATACTCTTTCCCAGGGACAAACAGATGGGACTTTGTGTATTTCTTATTTTATTTTTACTTTGATATTCAACATTATGACAGCAGTATATGACAAATGCTGTCCCATCTCTGTTAAGAGTTCCAAGAAGTTAATGGTGCAGTCAATTGGTTTTTCATTTGCCAATTATCATGCAGATTCAGCTTTTAGATGAAGATTTAGATTTATGGGTGAAGTAATTAATGGGACAGATTTATGAAAGTGAATTAAACAACAGTTTATACACTATTCAGACCACATTTCTTATTCTTATTGAAAATCTTCATACCATGTATTCATCATTACTTCAGAACAAGTGCTACCTGAAAAATTATGTTTCTTTTCCAGGGCTATGGCCTTTTAAAATACCATTCTTTTAATTTTTAATATTTATGTATTTGCCATCATTATAACCTATTGAACAAAGAGTGGATTCATGCCTCAAGGAGTCTGCAGTCCAAAAATTTTTGTCAGTGGGCAGGAGAAATATGGGAAGGAGTAGAAAACCCAAATGGGAATAAAGGTTGTTTAAAAATAACATCTGTGTATGTGCGGATTAGCAAATTTTATGGGAAAATTCAACATGTATTTTTAAATGTTGACTCCCTGAACCTGGTTTTGACTGTCTTTCTTAGAAAGAGAACCTCTAAGGCTAAACCCAATTATGGCTGCAATACAGAAGAAGAATTTAAAACAGTCATAATAACACTATGAACCAAAGAAGAATATAAAATAAGTTGAGTACAAATAGTATGTTCGCTTTGACATTCTGCAGAATTAAATACCCTATTTATTTCCTTTTGTCATCTAATTATTATGAGTCTATATAAAAATCACATAAATATGTTAGATTTGCATTGCTCATTCCCCATTAGAATCATTTATTTATCCCTCTAAAACAGAGTCAACCTTTCTTTCCTCATATTTTTTCTCTCCTCCTTCCTTCCCTCTCTCCTCCCTTTAAGTAGAATTTCTAAGTAAATCTGATATTATTGTAACCCTGTTTTCCCAAATATTTTTCTGGGTTGTTATAAATAGATCAAGGCTCTCAGGAGGGTCAGAACATCTGAGATATTCTTGGACAAGTTTAGCATGCATCACAGTTTATACATAACAAATCAGATTAGCAGCTGTCCGGGATATTTACTAATGTCAGTAATGACCAAAACTGTTAATTTATTGTCTGAGCGTTATATCTTCGTTAAACTTGTGTTCACCTTCTCTGAAACTCTCCATGCTGCATGCTAGCACGGAGCAGCCGTATCCCCCGACCCAGCGTGAGTCAGGGGTGCAGCCGCGATACCAGCCGTGAGAGCAGCCGAGATACAAGCCCTGCTCGGGGCTTTCCTCCACTTGGTGAGTACCTGTAGGCACTAGAGCTTCTAAGGGCCACCCCTCCTCTTTCTTGCTGGCTAGTTGATGTACCTCTGAGTGGAATGGGCTTGTTATTCTCTTCATTTTTTTAAACCCTTAACCTTTCCCCTTTCTGATCTTCTTGTTTATTCTGTTTATTTCTGCATGCTTAAATCCTGCTTTTCTTTACTAGGAAAACCCGTAGTTTGAAATGCTTTTGATAATCTCCAGATTTTTTTGGACATGCACTTAGGCGCCATTGGTCTTGACAAATGCAACTATTGTAAAGGCTACATCATTGCAGGGAAAGTTGATGCTACTAAAAAGCATAACCTGCCTTTTTTGATCCAATGCAAAATGGGCATCCTTTGGAGAAAATTTAGAAAATATGCTCATCATATACAATTGGCACTGTATTCTTGGGCCTGAGTGCATGCTATATCAAGGATAACTTTTTCTGAGCCCCAGGTATACTGAGAATTCCTTTTATGCATAAAAAGCTTGTTCCTTAATTCACAGAGCTCAATTTCTATTTCTGCACTAGAGAAACTTACCATCTCTCTTGGTTTTTAAATTTATGATCCAGCCCTGTAGTTCACAGAGACCTATTTTTTCACATCAGAAAAATGAAGTCTTGTTTCTCTGTATATAATATTTTTATGCATTATTGTAAAAACAGTTGCATATTATGAAGAAAATATTTTTACATTGGGACAACCTGAAATCTTGAAAATTGTGTATGCATCTGTGTGAGTGCTTCAGTTCAATTATATTTCTAGTTTACCCACATTGTATTTATAGAGAGAGGGGGAGGGGACAGGAGGAGAGAGGGAGGGAGGGAGAGAGAGAGAGACAGAGAGAGAGAGAGTACTTGAGATGTAGGAAAAAAGATGTTACAGACCTGAATCTTAGCTTACTGTTCATGAGGGTCATAGGGCCTAGTTTTAACATTTAATTATTTAGTGATTAATTAATTAATTAATTAAATTTATTCACTATCCATCTTGCTGTCCCATGATTCTGGGCAGTTTGCAATAAATTTATATTATAAAAAATTAAAACTTGATAAATACATTAAAATCAATGAGGAAATAGGTAAAATAATTGGGGGGAGGGGATTATACAATAGAATAGAAGGTGCGCTCTTCTAATCCAGTAACTCCCTCCAGGATGACATGCCTCTGTCCAGGCCCCAGGCCAATCAGCAGAGCCAAGTTTTAAGGCCATTACTGATGAAATAATTCTATGAGAAAGAATTAAGACATTAATTTGCAAGGTTGAGAAACCGGAGAAAATGCTCTGAGGCTTCTGAGTGATTATTTATTTCTTTGTTTTTCCATTTTTTCCTGTTATAGAGCTAGAGTCCCGATAACGTCCCATACAGAAATTGTTTTAAGTATACACATATTTAGCTAGAAGACCAGACAGAACAAAATGGACAAAATAACAAAATAACTGAATTCTACATAGGTGGGCACAGTGACTCAGAAGTTAAAGATGCTGAGCTTGTCAGCTGGAAAGACCTGAGCTCTAAGTGATGGGGTGAGCTCCCGTTACTTGCTCCAGCTCCCGCCCACCTTGCAGTTCAAAACATGCAAATGTGAATAGGTAAATAGGTATTGCTTCAGTGGGAAGGTAGTGTTCTATGCGCTTGGCATATAATCATGCTGGCCACATGATCACAGAAGTAGTTTTGGAAAATTCTGGCTCTCTTGGCTAAGAAATGGACATGAGCACCGCCCCCTAGATTCAGACACAACTGGAAAGGGGAAAACTTTAGTAGTTCTGCATATGGCTAAAAAGAAACACTACTTAATAATAGTCATTATTAATTTATGAATGGGCTAAGCCCACCCTTGGCTGTTAAATTTACAAAGCAAAAGAATGCATACTTGGGGTCCCCCCCACCCCCCAAAGTCATAGATGGGCAGTTCATGGGATCAAGCCTGGACATTAATGTTTTAATGGGATATAAAGTCTGTGAATTGTTTTACTTGTTAATGGATTAGGATTTTTTTGGCATTTGGCATTCCTCCCCCCCACACACACACATGTACACACATACACAAACATATTTTATTTAACTGAATTATGTGTATTTGGGGGTTCTGCTATATTTTCTTGTGTTTTTCCTGAAAATGGATGGAGATAGTTCTAGATGCTGCAAGGAAGGTGATTTGGGACTGCTTCTAAGCCAACAATTTCAATGTGAATAAATAAATAAAAATTATAAAAACTTGAGCTAACTAAGGGCTACAGAGGATTATTTTAAAATCCGTTACAGAATGCAAAGGAATCTGTCACTTTTCCTTGACAGGAAAAGTGGATAAAGGCTTCTTACTTTGATCTAATAGAATAATCTGTATCACAAACATTTGCATAGAGCAAAGCGCTGCTATTGTGAGCTAAAAACTAAAGCTAGAATGAAGAACATGTGCCCAAATACATATAAGATGCTTCACCTTTGAGCATGCTCACTACAACAACTGAAAGATATAGTTCAAGAACATCTTGAGATGCAGATTCCCTATTTCTGTTTTACAGACATATTAAGCCTACTTGATTATTGAAGGTATTAATTTTAAAGTTTTTAAGTCATCCTAAAAATGTGTGACGCTAATGGAATACTTGGCTGAGGTTTCAGCTTTATTATTGTATTTATTATTAAATAATAATAAATTTATTTTGATTTCATTTTTTTGGCTAAATTTTATGAATTGGATCTACCTCATAAAATCTGAACAATTTGTGTAACAAAGGTGCCAGGAGTCTTCTTGATTGTAGCAAAGCATAAATCCAAGAGACAAAGAAAATCTGTAATATGGATTTCAAAATTGTAATACAATCGTTTCAGGACACAAAATTGTAAATGTAGTCCTTGGGGGAAAAAACCCCAGATTTTAGGAAGATTAATTTAGTTTCAATAGGGATGTTCTCTATTATTGGATTACCGAGAAATATTGAAGAATATTCACCAAATTTACCTGGATATTTAAAAGTCTTAAGTATTTTGTATGTTTCTTCTTCAGTCAGAAAGTATGTACTGATCAATAGGTCAGTTACAGCTCTGACTAAATTACCACCTAAGGAGAACCAGCAGTTCGTTTCCCATCTCCTTCAGTTTTAATAGCTGATTATTACAAATAGCCAAGCATGTATTAATAAAAACTACTAATATTAATAGAGTGATTCACAAACTATTACTCTCCCAATTGTCAATAACATCTCAGAATCCACTGCTAATTTGCATTATTCCAGCTTCACTGTCATTAGCTAGCATTTTATTATATAATTCAATAAATTGTAGATTGTTTTATTTTTAAACAATTTTAGCTCTTTTTGTTTTTAACTCTGGATGGTTCCATGCAAACTGTGGCTATAAAACTGTGGTAGTCTGCAAATGCATTGAGGCAATTTCTAAATGCTTTAGTTAACAATAACCGCACTAATCCCAGCGCCTAATTTGCTATCTTGATAATTGAGATAAAGGCTGCTATGAGCAAAGTCAGATGATATCAGCTAAGCTTGTAAGACTGGTATATATAGAACAGCACCAGTTCAAAAAAATTAAAATAATTTCTTTATTTTTCAGAAAGAAACAAAGAAAAAACAAAATTATAGTGAGGGTAAACCAAATCAAAGCATATGTATTCTGCACCCTGGGATAGCATGGCTATGGTTACTGAAATAATACTTTTGATTCCAGGACAAAAAAAAACCATTAAATAATTCTTTTAAAATACTAGCAATTTTAAAATGATTTGTAGGAAACAAAAGTTTGAGAACCATGAATCTGTTGAATAAAGAGATGGTTCAAAAATAATGGAGCTGCAACACAATTTCTCATCTCTCAGCTGCATCTTTAGGCTTTTTTGCTGATGCTTTTTTTTATTAGCAAGGCTTTTTTGCTGATGCCTTTTATTAGCTTCTCCCTGCATGTGTATGTATTGATTGGCTGTGCCCAATTCACCCAAAGAAAACCATAAAGTATAGAATTATCTACGTTGCATAGGTGTTTGAATACCCTTTTAGAGTTTCAGCATGATTTGCTTGTCCTCAACCTGCAAATGTTGCAATCTGTGTGACTTCAAGAATACAACTGAGTCTTTAAGGAGCAATTTGTGCTTCATATCTTAGGTTCATTGGAAATATCTTTTTTATAGTTGTTTAGTTCAATTCCAGAATTAAAATAACATTCTAAATGCAATTATAGAATGCATCTCATGAGGTTTCCTGTTGAACAAGTTATTTCTTCTTTTCCTTAATTATATGCTACATTCTATTAATACATTTTCTACCAGTCGGAACATACAGTGATTCTATAGATTGAACTATTTTATTCTCCAGCAATATTGTAGAAACCTATTCAAGCAAATAGCAATTCCCAAGCTCTTATATCTAGTTTAGCCTTGGAATTATTTACATGCCTTGTTCCACATTGCATGTAATTTTATTTATTTAAAGACATATCAGTATACATTCTGATTTTAATTAAGTTTTGATAGGATTTTAAAGTTCCATATACCAGAAACGTTTTCAATTTAGAGCTATTAACACTGTGAATGTGGTTAAAATAACTGTTGCTATTACACCTTTTCTTCTCAGGTATTCTGTTCTATCCACATGTAACTTAATTAATAGTATTTCAGCTATCCCATTTTACTAGTTTTGCCTGTTAGTCAAAATCCACATAATCAGTATTGTACCTGAGTTTGTACATGGACGATGCCATGTGGATTTGGGGAGTCCTGTTGGATTAGATTTTGGAAAAAATTAAGCTTTGCATGAAGGAAGTCCCAATTTCTGACTGTACATATAATAGTTCCAGATAGGAACTTTTCAAAAAGACTTTCTTTTTGTGAACCATGGGAAAGCCGTTGACAGACCGAATACGATTTGGAAGAGATGTTTCAATGAACTGAGTCTGCCTAAAATAGCTTTGCAATCCAATTAATAAGTGCTTGAATAATAAATACTTAAGTATAATTCATATTGTCACTATGTTAATTGAAGGTTACTTCCTGTTGTCTATTGTTTTCCTGCACTAATTTACTTTGTCCCTGACTGTAAATTGTCTTTTTATTGATTGTGGGGTTTTACATCTTTGAATGAAAAAAACCTAAACTTTTATAATTGCAAGCACACTTTCTAAGGATTCATTGTGCCTCTCACCTTAGGATTTGGATTGTTTACATCTAAATCCTATTATTGCTCAGTTAGTCATTTCATGTTAACAGGGTGATTCACCGGTAGTCAACAGGTTATTATTGTTACCGATCTCTGCTGGACTTCATATAAGCTGGAAGGCTTAGAGGTTATTTCTTTTGTTTTCCATGTATCATATGTTCCATAGTTGAGGGTGGAGGGAGTGTATGCAAGAAACTCTCTGTCAGACCTACCATGGGACTCGCAATTGGTTTTCAAGTCCATTCATACACAATGCCATTTCTTTCCCCTGTGTAATCCCAGTGTTGGTAGTGAATCATGTGCATCTCCTTTGGATTGTGGCATTGTTTTTGTCTGAAGTACTTGTGTGTTAATTCTGTGGGTGTTGCCATTCCTTTTACTTGCAGCCTCTCGACGTCATTCCAGATCCACTAGTGCTCTCTCCACTGCTGATTCTGTTGGGCAGTCAGGTGAACAAGTGCTAACTGCATGAATCTGCTTCTTAATATTGTCTCTTTTTTATTACCTTTGTAACCTTTGCTCTCACAAACTTCATTCAGCACTTAGCATGTGGGATCATCATGAGATTATCATTATTTAACATGCTTTTGTCATATTCTATTTTTGAATGTTTTTTATTTTTGCTAATTTTTATTCTTTTGCTTAATGTTATTTCTGGAAATTAAACAATATTACAGCGGCCAATAGAATATTGTCATGTATTTCCCCTGTACCTCTCAGGAAGTACTAAGGAAGGACACAGCAACTTCCTCCTCTTTATATCTATGAAAAGCAACCATAGCAATTGTTCATTAGTGAATAATATTTCTAACATCCAACAACTAGCTAATGAGATTAAGACAACTAAGGAAGAGGGTCAGCTTTCAGCCATAGTTTTGAGTTTTTAATACCTTGTTGATTAGGATCACACATAATGCATGAGCAAAAATACCTTGTATGGACAATAAGAACACAAATATTTTATTTCCCCTTTTCATAAAAATGGTTGGGAGAAGAAATAAGCCACAATCTCATTTTACTTTACATAAACATTTCCTGGCCTCAGGTATTCCAGATGTTTTGGCTATAGTTCTCACCATTCTAAACCATCATAGCCACTCAACACGTTTGGTGGACTCATACTACAAAAATCTTCACAATACCAGTTGGAGAAAACTGCATTAGCTAGTCCTTGGCATGATTCTATAGATAAGCCAGTAAGTAGTTTGTTAAATTAAGTTTATGATGGTTAGTGTAATGCTAGTTTCAATTGATTTTAAATTATTATATTTGGTTTCTATATAGTGAAAATTAGGAATAAAGAAATCAAATATTTCTTTACTCTCCTCCTCCTGGCCTGGCCTTTAGAGGAATGGCCATCCAAGTCTGGGGTTTTACCAAGGATCTTTACTGCTAGTTCATGTAGTGCTACAGGTACATGGTCATCAAAGTGGCAAAACTTTGCCCATCAACCTCAAAATTTATAGTTCTGAGACAAAAATAAAACAGTACGATAGAATTTCAGTTTAATGGACACGTTGCTTAGGTCTCTTGAAAACTATGCTACTTCTTTGATGATAGGAAATTATATAAAAATTAGAATTGAAAAGAAAGTCATTATGATGTTATCTGGGATGTGGAATATATAAATATTGAAAGAAAAAACTCTAGAAACAGGATCTACACCTGTTTGATACAGGTTTTAAATACTGATAATGTAAAACATTTACTATCAAGTAAATTCCAGATGTATATCTTGAAACCTCCCTCTATTTACCTAATAGTTTTATGTGGACCACAAAAATCAGCCCCTTAATGTTACTTGCTTTCTTTATATTAATTTAAGTTAAAAGGCCCCACTGAATGAAAATGGTGTTTTTTAAATATATTTTTACATCAAAGCTTCATCTGTAAAATATGTACAGAAGTCTCTTTTGCTGTAAGAGATTGTTGTTCTTTAACTTAAGTGAGGCTCAGTCATGTATGTGACTTTATCAAAGCTAGCTTATAATAAAAGTCCTTGTGTATCACAGAATAGAGGTCATTGCCAAGACTTTGATGGGTAAATTCCAGCTCACTCAGCCCTCCCCATTACTACCCATATACTGGCCAGTGACCCACGAAACAATTGCTCTTTCTCTCCTACTTTCTTGTCCATCTATCTTTTCTGCTGACTCTGTCTCTCCACTTCTTGAATGCATGGCTTATTGGTGATAAGGCTTATTATTCCAAAAATACAGCCTGCTACAATGTGTGCTGGCCAATACTGATAAAACATATAATTTGGGGATGTGAATTTAATTGTTGCACATAACTAGCTTTATATACTACTGATGTTTATTAGTACAGTCTGAAGGGCTGTGGTGGTGCTGTGGTTAATGAATGCAGTACCACAGGCTACTTCTGCTGACTGTTGATTGCCAACAGTTTGGCAGTTCGAATCTCACCAGGCTCAAGGTTGTTGACTCAGCCTTCCATCATTCTGAGGTTGGTAAAATGAGGACCCAGATTGTTGGGAGCAATATGCTGACTTATAAGCCACTTAGAGAAGGCTGTAAAGGCCTGTAAAGCGGTATATAATTCTTACGTGCTACTGCTATTGTTGAATTACCTTGGAACAATATTTCTTTCCATGCAGTTAATAACCATTAATACCATTTCACAAGCTTCTCTTAAAATAGTTTCTTCAGTGTTAGATCAGTTATTAACAAAAGTGAAATAACATGACATAGTACCACCACCACCAATCTTTCTGTGTAACAGAGGTGCCCACAAAAAGATTTAAAAACTTTTCCATTGAGATTTTAGAGGCTATCACCAAGACTCAAGCCCCCCCCCCTTCTACCTGGATAGAATATAAGAATGACACCAATTGAGACTGGAATTTCCATCGCTAAGCAAAACGGTCATTAAGCAAAACATCACATGACCTTAGCAACAGCTAAGCAACAGTTTAGTTGTTCTGGTAGTCCTGGTTATGGTTATTCAGCAAGGGCTTCATGCTTCTGCCTTGTTATGCTTGCTCCACTTCAACTCCCCCTGCCTGTCATCCCACCCATGTCTTTCTTTTTGGCCACCCTATACTCCACTGCCCCCTCCCCCCCCAGCTGATCTTCCTCTCACTGCTGATGAGGAACATCTTGTTGAAGCATCAGCTGTCCCTTTTGTAAGGCATCCGAGCATTGCATGAACCTTTGGGAAGAATTCCCAAAGCCTCACAAAGGACAGCAGCTGCCTCAGCCAGGCATGCCTTGTCAGCAGTGGGAGGAGAAGATAGCGATGGTCAGCAGGAACAGCAGCAACGGAGTACAGAGTGGCTAAAAAGATACAGATAAGGGAAGATAGGTGGGGGATTTGAAGTACACACTGCAACTGTAAAGTGCTAGCTTTTTTGCCTGAATTTTGATTATGTGACAGGAGGGTCACTGCAAGTCTGCAATTCCTTCAGCACTATCGTAACTTCAAATGGTTGCTGAACAAATGGTCATTAAGCGAGGACTACCTATGTGCTATTCTCTGTCAGTATAATAGCTTTAGAGCCTTCTGGGATTTATTGGAGATTTCTGCTCGTGCTCCTGAGGTAAATTTCCATTATCTGATAGAGTTATAATCAAGATAGGAACTGAAAAATACAGAATAAAATCCAGTGAAGTCCATTCCTTCATCACCACCACTACCGCCTCCACCACCATCATCATCTTTGTTGCTGTTCATATGCTAAAAATTGGGACATAAAGTTGCATGTCAGATATACTTAATATGATTTAATTTAGTTGTTTCTATTGAATATTTTAAAGACTTGCAACTTTACTTTGCCATTTTGATTATCCATGTCTTTTTAAAACTATCTTTCCTTTTCTAATGCAATGACAATTTTTATTTAAAACTACATGAAGCCAGGTTTAGGACTGGTTCTTCTGGAAATTTGAGTATTTCAATTTAGTTAGAGTAAGTTGGAATAAGATTTTCACCCTTTATATAAGAACATTGGGGTTTTTTTTGCTACCAAATTTATTTCTCAGAAAAATGTTCTTTTGGAGAGGGGCTATCAGTAGTCAAACTAGGATGCAAATATACTTTTACTTACATTTGGACTTGTCAAATGATTATTCTGTACAGTATCAAATTAAGATGTAATCTAGTCAAGTTTATTGATTTTTTTAAAAAACCATTGTTTTTTAAAAAAAACAATAACTGCATATTCATGATAGATTCCTTTCCCATTGTTCCAAAAATTACTAATTTCTCATGTCCCGAAACTAGTCAAGTAATATTCATGAGATGTCGTCCTAGGAAGTGTGACTAGGTTCTTGATACACTGATAACAATGACTTGCAATGTCTGTGAGCAAAACCTCTAGTCTAACATGCTCACATGTTTTTAGTGGAACAACATTGCAGTTTGTATATGTGCATTTTTGATGAATATGTAGGTGTATACATCCCCCCCAATGGTAGAAATCAAGTCATACATATCATAAATTATTTTCAAAAATATTATTAGTGATAATTCTGCAAGATTTAAATGGGTGAAATTCAATTTCAGTTGAGATTGGAACTAAAGGATTGAAAAACCGAGTTATCCTATTATTGATTGCATCTTTGAAATAACCTGCTCAGTTTGTTCAGTAGAGAACTGCAAAATATTTTCATAATGTACACATTCTTACTGGGCCTTAAGATACTATGCTGAATGAACAAAATGACATGGCAAAATATTTGGATTCTCATATTCATTATCATTATTTCACCAAATCTTCCTGCTTGGAGCAAAGCTGATGTTTGAAATAAGCATCTGTGCTGCTTCAGCAACTACACGCATTAAAAAAGGAGATAGTAATACATATAGTTTTTCTTTCTCAGTAAACTTCATCAATTCCTTTTCAAAACAGGTTTTCATTAAAGACATTTAATTTTCGCATGTAATGTATCTTTTATTTTTTTAGAAAATGTGCTTGTTGTAAACTGTATGATCTTAGTAAAATTTGAAAAATATCAAACTCTTTTAAGTGGCATTACCACAATGCCCAAATGTATTTAATTTTGCTTTCTTCACATTAGCAGCAGTAATTGTTCACAATGTTGATCTGATCTTGTTCCCCTTAGTGGAAACTTAACAAATACAATAAAGTTAAATGGAGATTTTGTCTGTGAAGGATTAAAATTGGTTCATAAATAATATTTCCCAGTGATATTTTTCTGTTTCTAGGTTTTTATATTGATTATTGTTGCCATTTTCTCCAATTGATATTGAAAGACATTTCTGTGCATTAGGGTTGAAATGATAACTCTGCTTAAACAAATGTTATTTTTTTAATTAGAGTGCCCTTTAAATAGTTACATTCACTTTCTTAACATAAAAAAGTGTATTTGCTGGTAACAACAAATGATAAATTGTACATTCATCCTCTAACATAGCTGGATGCCATACTATGAGTGAAGTCCAATTTAATGGGGCTACAAATGGAAGGGACAGTAAAATAAATAAATAAATAAATAAATAAATAAATAAATAAATAAATAAATAAATAAATAAATGGAATAATCTAATTCTTTATTATATACACAATATTAATTGGACACCATTGAACAGTTTTCTTGAAATGCATGGGAAGCATATTTCCCTTTACATCAGTTATATGCAGCTAATTGCCTTCATTGGAATGACTATTTTAAATCTCCCACAATTAAGCCTTTGGGAGTTCATTGATGAGGAAGGAAATATGGCAGTTGTGTACAGTTTAAGCAACACTGGTCAGGACAATTTTTAAAAAAAGATTATTGGTAAATCTATCTGTTGATGTAATATTTAAAAATGCACATTTATTCTAATTCTGCATTACTTCTCCAATATAATAGTATTTTCCAATCTTGGTAACTTTAGGATACACAGACTGCTAGGGGATTCTGGCAGTTGGTCAACGTGTCTTAAAGTTGCCAAGGTTGGGAAATGCTTTCATATAATATACTTACCAAAAAAATCATAATTTAATCTTTAGATTTAAGAAAATAAAATAATCTTTAAAAACACAAATTAGTAAGTCTGAAACAATTTTAATGAACTAAAAAAAATTTTTTTTTAAAGTATAACATTTATCTGTATCTACATTAAGAGATTGGAGTGGGGAAATCTTAAAATTATTTGATGGTCTATGAAGATTTATTCATCTTCCAAATACAATGGGAATAGGGTATGAAGTATTTTTTTTTAAACCTCACTTTTAATTTTTTGTTGATCAGTTGTTCAAATTGCTTTAACCTTATTTTTGATTCTTGGTTCTGTTTTCACTAAACCTCAACCAGGAAGTATACAAATACACAACAATCAGAATAATTGGAACTATTCAGATTAAGACTTGAATAAGCATAAAACAAGACTTGAATAAACATAAAAATACTATTGCAAGACTTAGAAGTAAGTTAAGGAATTAACAATACATTACTGCAAGTTTCTTACTTGAAGAATTTCGCCATAGTGCTTAATACTACATCCTTTGGAAAATTGAGACTATGTAAAAGTAGTTACATCTAACCATTATTATAAAAGAGTTTAAATAACAGTCTCCCCCCTGTCCCTCTTTTCTAACCATATACACAGAATTTGTTTGACTTTCTATTATACCTCATAGTAACTCCTAAAACCTGGACCCAATAACAATTAAAGCAGCCAATGGCCTTATTAATATTCCAAAGGGTTGTGAACTTATGTAATGATGACTTTCACTCTTGTCTTTTGTTTAGAACGGTTTGGGCTTGGCCAGCCAGGCAGGTTGCCTGCCTCTATGAATGCAATGCGAGTTCTGAGTACAAGCACAGATCTGGAAACTGCTGTGGCAGATGCATTGGTAAGAGGGAAAGCACAACATGTTACCAACTCCAGAAAGTTATTTGAAGTTTCTTTCTGTACGTACATTTTCCTCTTCTTAATTTTATGTGTGTTCCTATTAAATGAGCCTGTATGTGTACATGTGACTCTGCCTAAATCTTTCTTTAGGATTTGGGAAGATGTGAGGAAAGGGGTTTTTAATGCATAATTGCATTGTGAAGAGTAAAATTGTTGATATAAGTGCAGTGAAACGTAGAAGATGAGTTTCACAGTTTGATCCTAATCTTTTATTTGTGGAAATAAATCTTAACTGTTGGTATTCATTCTCTTTCAAGTAAATGCATAATAGTGAAACCATCTGTGTCAAATACTTATGAATGCCATTATAGTTATCTTATGAAGTGAATGGAATAGTTTCCTAGTATAAGTTGTGAAAAATACTTATACTGAATGTGTTAGTGTGTGCAATATATTTGCTTCATATTCCACAAATGTGCTTTATTTTTATTCATTTATCCATTTTGGAGAGTTAAAATTTATAGTTGAAATGTCTGTTGAGAATAAATTGCCTTGTCCTACCTTAGGGAAAGTTTGTACGGGTTACTTTGACAAAGGCTTCTGATGTTAATTCTAGAGATTTCTGATCAGGATCACTTAATTATTAATTACCATTAACAATAATTAATAATAATTAGATTATGGGTTGATGGACCTGCACCTGTTGGTTGGTCTTTGGATGATTTGCAGTAGTAACACACATTTCTGATTCTTAGTTATGTAGCAGTACTATTCCAGTCATCTCTTTTCAGTTCTGAAATTATATTAAATATAAAAAAGTTTAAAATAACTAAGGTTTATGTAAAAAAAAAATAAGATGAACTAAACTTCATATTTCATATTTAAACTTCATTAAATATGTACTTTAATATTTTCAAATTCTCTAGTATTCTTGAAATTAAGAGTCTACTTAAAATAAAATATATATAAATAATTTTATAAATAAATATAACAGATTGCATCACTACATCTCTGACTGCAAGTAATTCTATGAAATAGGTGGTTAAGGTCATATTTACTGAAAGCTACTTTTGACATTTTGCTCTTACTCCTAAGATCCAGAGTGGCAGAAAATATTTGGAAGGCTTTTAGCCCTATGAACTATGAGTTACAAGATAATGCATGAACAGCATACATTTTCTCTAAATCTGTATAACACAATACAGTTGACACCTGCATTCTCATCCACTGGGTGATCTATAAATTCTCTATGAATCTGGACTTTTATAAATTACTAGGAAGCACATGCTACATGCATATTTTTGACATTGTTTTATAGCAGAAAAAAACCCTTTCTTTCGAACTTTCTCTTTGCTCTTCTGCTGAATCCAGGTTTGTATTATTTTTCTTCTAGTAACACTATTCTAAAGACCTAATGTGTAATGGATTTGCAAACTAAGAACTGAAACGTAATCAAATGTTAAAATTGGAGCCACTTGGCTGATAAATGTTTAGTTTCTGATTTGATAAAATGAGGTTTACTGGATAAAATTATCTTACTTATAGGATGATGCCCAGGATTTTATTAAATATAAGATAAGGTTGTCTAGATATATATGATTAATGTAGTTACTTACATAAATTACATAATGATGAAGATCCCATTCATAGTCATGTGAAGCAATATTCTAAACAACTCCAGTTCCACTTCTTTTTCTTCAAAACTGCCATAAAATTTACATGTGGAATTTTGGGAATGAGATGGTAGATTGGGGAGCTAATTGTTGATACTCTGATTCACGCGACTTGAGCTTGGATAAGTTGGATATGGGGTCTGAAATGAAGGCTTGCTGTCCTCAGTGTTGGTAAATGTGACTTTCATCTGACTTACCTTTATGGCCAAAGGTAAGGCCAATTTCAAAGAAAAAAAATCCTTTATCTGAGATACACTTCAGCACTGTGATTTTAGAAGGAAGGTTATAATGCTAGCTCCTGTAACTAGAATTTGCCCTGACTCTTTTCTACCTATTGATAACCATGTATGAAATCATCCATTGGACCAATGGTCTTTTACTTTTGCTTCTTGAAGATATAATTTAAATAATAACAATAAATTTTGATATAATTTTGAATGATAGCAAATACCTTAGGATAGAGAACTGAACTTTTGGTCCTGAAATGTTGCATTCATACAATTGCACACAACTTCTCCTTTAGAAATTGTGACTATTTTAGGAAGTTCACTATAGTACCATGTTTATCTGTTTTCCATTTCACAATTATAGAAAATGTAATTGTCCGTTTTTAGCAATCTTACTCCACAAGTGGATAAAGAATGTATTCTTTTCCCCTGTGTTCTAGCTTTCATTGATCAGAACTATTTAAATCAGTGGCCCCCAACCTTTTCGGATTGGCGGCCTGGGGTGGAGGAACAGGACCACATGAGCAGCAAGTCAACGTCCGTGTGTGCATAGGCAACTTCACTTGTGCAAGCATTGGGCCAGTGCGCAAGTGCAGCTTGACCTATGGAGGTTGAGTTGTACAGGCGTGCGCAGCATGCCAGCCTGCTGCTCGCACAAGTCGAGCTGTGCATATGTGCACACTGGTCCACCACTCTCCCGGCCCGGTTGCAAATAGGCCACAACCCAGTAATAGGCTGGGGGCTCAGGACCCCTGATTGAAATGATAGTGATCATTTTAATTTGTAGTATTTGTCTTATTTTAATCAAATCTTAACTAGTGTGATGAGCATATTTGGTTAATTTCACTTACAAAGAGGCAAACTGTGGTTGAGAAATTCATGTAAGGATATACTTAACTCTTAACCAGAGGCATTCTATTTCGGCTACACTATTACAGACATGAGGTCATAATGACCCCTCATACATTTTTGTTAATCTATGAAAATAATAGCTGGGATACTGTTGTTAAATTTACTTTGTATAATTATAATTTTCATTGATTGATCAAATTAACAAATTTTATAAATTCTATTCGCAACCAGAATGGTCCATTTCTAAAAATAGGGGTGTTCCGGACATTTTGGAAAACTGTTGCAGTCACTATGACCTCAGGTCTGTGGTTAAGAGTTAATGATATTTTGTTACTTTATCATTTTTTAGAAACCCTCTTAAAAATTCACAAGTTTTTAAAATGTGATTCGTAAAAAAAAAGTCCATCTCTGTCTTTTCAGAACTTAGCTTCTTTTGCTCTGTGTTGTTGACAATCACCATCAACAGTCCTTTAACTTTCTTCAGCTGTTCTCTTGCCTATTCATCTTCACTTCTTGTATAAATATTCTAAATATTCTATTTCTCCTTTGTTCTCCATCTTTGGATTCAAGATGCTTTGCTTCACAGTAAAAGCTTTATTTCCATTTTTTTAAAAAATGCAAAACAAGTCCATTCAGATCAAATTCTCTGCCCTGGCCAAGGCTGATAGTTGTTCCTGTAAAAAGAGATCAACTGAGCCTGGTCCAAGGAAGAGTTCTTTTATTCCTAGATCACTGCAGAGAAAGACCTCTTGACAGGAAACCAGATAAACTTTGAGACAAAGGTTATTTATTCAGTAGTAGAAGAGAGTAAGCTATAAGAACTGAACTCTTGACCCTCACGGTCTATTTGATCATCTTTAGTGACAAAAGAGCTCTTGGAGTTTAATTCCAGGAGGTGAACGGGAATATTTGGTATTTGGTATCTATTACAGTAAACTGTCCTCAAATGGCACCTAGTAGGTAAATAATAACCATGATGGATCTCTTCGCCCCCCTCCCCCCCTTGAGAGTACTATACAGACATCAGCATGACATGAAACAGACACAAAGTATAGCTGAGAAAGTAAGTCATCAATTTAGACACTGCAGTTGCTGGAAACTAACAAAACAGTTTGTCAGTGATTTGAGGCCAGAAGCATGCAGGTGTGGTACACACCCTAAAACAGGCTTCATACAAAACACAAAACTCGTGGGGGAGGGAATCTTAGCTTTTACTGATATACAGTGCATAACTCCATCCTAACCCTATCCACTGTGGACTTTATCCTCAGGAATACTAAATACTCCCCCAGTCGCCCCTTCAAATATAGCCCATTTCTGGCGTATTAGTGTTGCCTTTGGAAAGCCAGAATTCTAAATGCATATTACTTGTGCTGATATATTTTTGAAGTCCTTGGCTGTAGCAAGATGAGAACAGAAGAATGCACAATCTGATGCTTCTGTCTGAACTCATTTTATATTTCTTAAAAGAAACTGGCTGAATTTGTATTTTTAATTTGCTAAGTCTCATTTGCTTGTATTTTTGTTGCAAAAAGAAAATGCCTGCAGAAGCTTCTGACATAATTCTCTATGCTTTTTCCCCATCCTTCAATATTTTCCTGTATACAGCTCTTAGGAGACTCCAGAAGCAAGGTACTAGTGCCATCCTGACATTTTTTCTCCCTGCCTCTTTCTTTCTTTCTTTCCTTCCCTCCCTCTCATTTTTTTTTGTCTTCCCCTGTTACAAGTATTATATAGGGCTGTAATTATGTTGATACCTTAATGTTCAAAACTTGCATCCTATCAAACTGCAGAACTTTGGTGCCTTCAACCTGTGTAGTATATCTGTATATTCATTCCAACCTTTTGGCTTGCCTGAGCTGCGTTGAATGAAAAGGAATTGTCTTTGGCCACATATAAAATATATAATCTAGTTGATATATAAATAAATAACAATTCCTTTTTAAAAAAAATATTTTTATTATCTTGTGGTGCCGCATTACTAGCTGCCCAGGGCCACAGGTTGGAGATGCTTGATACAGACTTTCTGAAAAGTATACAGAAAATATACAGGGGGATAGAAAAGATATGGAAATAGACTTAGGTGGCTAATATAATTTCTGGTAGCCACAGAAAAATATTTGATAATAAGACTGAAGTTCTCATTAGGACCATGCAAAGCCTTCAAGAGAGGAGCTGCCTAATTGGTGGGAGCAATGAGGCTATACATTTAAGACAGCTATACATGAAGCAATGTGGCTAAACATTTAAGATAGCTGGGAGCAACTTATTAAACAGTTGTGTAAACCTGAAAAAGAGCATGGCTATTTTACTGATTTGAAAAGAGGGGCTTTAAATCTGCTCTTTCATACTATAAAGTACTTCTTTTGAAGAATTTGCATAGTTCCCCATCACTTAAAACATCCCTTGAGGGTGTGGGCATCTTTGTCTGGCACTCACCTGGATTTTTGTTCAGAATGAACAGTAATTTAACATGATCAGAACAATTGTACTGAATTGTTTCTTTTGCAGATGTGGGATGCTTCAAGGGGCTAGGGAAGGCCCTGGGGACCCAGGTCGTGCATGGAGACTTGCCATGGGTCAGAAGTCTCAGCCAGCTAGAGGACCCACTAGTGTACAGAACCTGTGGGAGGCTGGGAGGTCTCAGCCTTCTGCACACCTCATAATGCCCAGTCTTCCTCCCTGCCCTACTGTACCCAGGAGACCTAGGCCTGGTCCCCAGCCTGTACAGGTGTACAGGAAAGGCCCAACAATGCACATAAATTGCTCTACTCACCTTTGTATTTTTCTGCAGCTACTGATAGCTGCATCCACCCAATGTGACATGCAGCCTTTCTGGCCACCTCGTGCCATTCTGCAAGTGAGCAGCAGCTCTCACAATCATTCAGAAGGCTAGAAAGAGTCTTACTCTAGCCTCCCAAATGATTGTGCTAGCATTTATTAGAAAGGCTATAAAGAGGTTCTTTTTAGTCTTCTAGACAATCACATGAGCTGGTGCCATTCTCTTTCTACCCTAGGCTAGAAAGCTAGTGAACATGATTATTTGGACAGCTAGAAAGAGCCTCTTTCTAGCTTTCTGAATGACTACCAGAGCTGGTGCCGTTATCGCATTAGCTCAGAAGGCTGCTTCTCCAAATCACACAATTTGGCATCTGCTTGCAGAATATCATGAGACTATCTCTCTGGCAAGGCTGCATGTTGCATCAACTGGATGTTCTTGTCATAAACTGCAGAAAACTCAAAGATGAGTGGGAAAAATTACATTTGCTGCTATCCTTGTAATAAATTGAGATCTCCTGCACATAGTAGGATGGCAAGCAGGCCCAGCCTTTAAGCCTGGAGTAGATTTGTGCACACTGATGGACCTGGTGGGCAGCTAAGATAGGGAACCCCTATGGTCAATCCAAGAGCTGTGATTAGAATGCAGCACTACATGCTACTTCTGTTGACTACCGGCTGTCGGCAGTTTGAGTCCCACCGACTCAAGGTTGACTCAGCCTTCCATCCTTCTTAGATCAGTAAAATGAGGACCCAGATTGTTGGGGGCAACAAGCTGACATTGTAAACCACTTAGAGAGGACTGTAAAGCACTGTGAAACGGTATATACAGTGGGGCAAAAAAGTATTTAGTCAGCCACCAATTGTGCAAGTTCTCCCACTTAAAAAGATGAGAGAGGCCTGGGAAGACTGAATCTGCAATAGGCAAGCAGCTTGGTGTGAAGAAATCAACTGTGGGAGCAATAATTAGAAAATGGAAGACATACAAGACTGTTCTGACCCCCACCTTGTTCGTTCAGAAACGACAGCCACACAAAGCTTGCAAAGGAGTGTTTTTTATCAGTCCCGGCTTGGGCTGGCTGCAAGCCCAAAATAAACACAGATAAAAGGCTCTGGCAAAAGTAAACTACTGCAAAACAAGATTATATAAATCAAATCACTTATCCAAGTGCTTCTTCTCGATGATTGCAAACAAACAGAGACTTGACTAGGACAGGAACGGAATCGAACAAACGAACGTTGACTTCTACCACTAGGGCGTGGCACCATCAGTCTTTTATCTGCAGGAGGAGAGATCCTAACGAGCCACAGCTGCTCGTTAACACCTCCTGTGAGCATCCCAAAACAAGTCACAGGAGGTTTCTGCTGAGTCACAACACTATCCCTCACCGCAGGGCCCTTCCCCCGGGTCTGACAGTCCGGATGCGGTCGGAATGGGTTGTCCATATGATATGCCCGCAATCATCTCCTGTGTTTCCACCTTTGTTCCTTACGCTGGGCAACCCCCAACATGTGTGCCTCCTTATATAACTCCCAAATACCTTCAGGAACATTCCCCTTGATCCAATGCTCCCCCGGTATCCGGTGGCCACCATGTCCCTTCCCACCCTGCGCGGCGTCGACACCCCGTCCAAGGTCCTCCACCTCCTTCAAGGCCGACCCACCAGCCCCCGTACTGTCGGATTCTGGCGGCAGCTCCACCGACTCCTGCCGGGCCACCACACAAGACCATTGATAATCTCCCTTAATCTGTGGCTCCACACACGATCTCACCCCATGGGGTCACAATGATCACAAGAATGGTGAGCACAAATCCCAGAACCACACGGGGGGACCTAGAGAATGATCTGCAGAGAGCTGGGACCAATGTAGCAAAGGCTACCATCAGTAACACACTACCCTGCCAGGGACTCAGATCCTGCAGTGCCAGACGTGTCCCCCTGCTTAAGCCAGTACATGTCTGGACCCGTCTGAAGTTTGCTAGAGAGCATTTGGATGATCCAGAAGAGGATTGGGGGAATGTCATATGGTCAGATGAAACCAAAGTAGAACTGTTTGGTAGAAACACAACTCATCGTGTTTGGAGGAGAGAGAATGCTGAGTTGCATGCAAAGAACACCATACCTACTGTGAAGCACGAGGGTGGCAACATCATGCTTTAGGGCTGTTTCTCTGCAAAGGGACCAGGACGACTGATCCATGTACAGGGAAGAATGAATGGGGCCATGTATCATGAGATTTTGAGTGCAAACCTCCTTCCATCAGCAAGGACACTGAAGATGAAACGTGGCTGGGTCTTTCAGCATGACAATGATCCCAAACACACTGCCCAGGCAACGAAGGAGTGGTTTCGTAAGAAGCATTTCAAGGTCCTGGAGTGGCCTAGCCAGTCTCCAGATCTCAACCCCATAGAAAACCTTTGGAGGGAGTTGAATGTCCGTGTTGCCCAGCGACAGCTCCAAAACATCACTGCTCTAGAGGAGGTCTGCATGGAGGAATGGGCCAACATACCAGCAACAGTGTGTGCCAACCTTGTGAAGACTTACAGAAAACGTTTGACCTCTGTCATTGCCAACAAAGGATATATAACAAAGTATTGAGATGAACTTTTGATATTGACGAAGTACTTATTTTCTACCATAATTTGCAAAAAAAATCTTTCCAAATCAGACAGTATGATTGTTTGGATTTGTTTTCTTATTTTGTCTCTCATAGTTGAGGTCTACCTATGATGTCAATTACAGGGCTCTCTCATCTTTTTAAGTGGGAGAAGAGAACTTGCACAATTGGTGGCTGACTAAATACTTTTTTGCCCCACTGTAAGTCTTAAGTGCTATTGCTTAGAGTTGGCAGATTGCCAAGCACTTAAATTTTCATTACGGGGGCAATGGCTGCATCTTTGGGTAAGTCCTTTTGTCATAATTCAAATTGGTCACTGAATGAATGGTTATTGAGCAAGGTGTACCTGTACTTTAGTGAGATTATTCAAAACTACTAAATCCAATATTTATCCCCCCCCTCCCTCCGATCAGAAAAAACCAGTGAGAAGAAGGTATGAACCATATGGGATGTATTCCGATGATGATGCAAACAGTGATGCCTCCAGTGCTTGCTCAGAGCGGTCCTATGGTTCCCGCAATGGAGGCATCCCACACTACCTGCGACAGACAGAAGATGTAGCGGAGGTTTTAAACCACTGTGCTAGTTCCAACTGGTCTGAAAGGAAAGAGGGATTAATTGGCTTGCAAAACCTATTGAAGAGCCAGAGGACATTAAGGTGAGTGCATATTACATTAGTAACTTCGTATATTTTGTACCTGTTCTTTATCTAGTCTTTAAAAGTGTTCTGTAAATTATGAAGTGTATATGCTTCTTCTAAATTATCAATGTTTTGTTTAATAATCTTAGTTATAAGGTATATTTTAGATAACCAGTATTTTAATGATGGGACTGTGTTTTTGTTACTATCACCCATTATTGTTATTTTTGAATTCAACTTATAATTATGATGAACAATTGGAATTAATATCATTGCTGAATAGGTTTTCTACTTAGTGATAGAGGTGCTGTAAGTATTCAAAGCTATTCATATAATTACGAGTCTTTTTATCTTTTTACCTTGAATAAATCAAGATTTTGAAAAAGTTGAACAGTGGCTTAGAACATACTTTTTAATACTGTAATTCTATCCTCTTTATTAAATACAGATAGTCCTTGATCTGCAACAGTTTCATTTAGTGACCATTCAAAGTTACAAGAGCACTGAAAAAAGAGATTTATAACCATATTTCACACGACCGTTGCAGCATGACCATGGTGACATGATTTACATTCACATGCTTGACAACTGACTCACATTTATAATGGTTGGAGCATCCCAGAATCATGTGATCACATTCTGCAATCTTCTGATCAGCACAATCAATGGGGAAACCAGATTCACTTAACAGTCATGTTACTAAATTAACAACTGCAGTGGTTCACTTAACAAATGTGGCAAGAAAAGTCATAAAATGGGGCAGAACTCCCTTAACAAATTTCTCACTTAGCAATTTAAATTTAGGGGGTCAGTTGTGGACGTATTTTGAAGACTACCTGTACAGAATTGAGCAATGTATAGTTGGCAGCCTTACATGACCATTATTATTATTTTTACTCCAGAAACATATCACACATAGATGTTGATATACAGGCATCATGCTACTAAAGATACTTATTTTACTGTAGTGTTTGGTGTAAGGTTCTGACCTAAAAACCAGGAGATTGTGAGTTCTTATCCCACTTTAGGCATGAAAGCTGACTGGTTGACTTTGGGCTAGTCACATCTCTCAGTTCAGCCCAACCCACCTCACAAGGTTATTGCTTGCAGGTAAAAATTTGAGGAGGGAGGAGTATTAAATAAGTTCTTGGCCTTGAGTTACTCCAAGGTGGGATTAAAAAACTAATAACTAAATAAAAATAAAAACCAGAGAAAGCAAAAATATTTTGAGCGTTTTGCATTCTCCCTTTGGAGATGTCATCAGCATCCCTCTGTAATGAAAAATAAACAAGAGAGCAAAATTTGTGTCTAGAGTCAGGATATCTAAATGAAAATCTAAAGAAAGCCCAACAAATATGTAGATTATAAATATGAAACAGTATGCATAGAGAATTATGTGACGCTGTCCAAACTTCCCTGGTGGGCCCCCAGTTTATAAAAAGCTGAATTGTTGATTAAAGACTCTTTGACATTTAAGTAAACAGTTTAAGAGGTTTGAGGAGATTTATGAGAAATGATGTAAAATGTTCAATGAATTCCAGTTCTATTATTCCTAATGGAACTACCACTTATAATTTCTTTGGCTCAGGTTAAGTATATTTGAAGTCCAAGACAGAATGTCCAAGAGAACTGAAATTTCTTGTTTTGTGTCCATTTGTTCTTTTGTATTGCCATTAAGCACGGTTGAATATATGCCATATGAGTGTGTTGGACACCAGAGGTGCACTATCCCAAAATCAGTAGGAGAACATTTTAGTTCTCTAGAACTCTCTGTTTAAGACTTCAAGGGGACAATCCTTTAGTTGTGTGTTTCTAGAAAAAAGATTGAGCATAAGATTTTTATTTTCAATAAAGAAATGGATATATATAATATAAGGAGAACATACTGCAAGGCAGTTAAGTTCTTTACATTAATTAAAGTACATTTTGGCAAGAAAGCAAAATATTTAAAGATAGAGGAACCAACCTTTTGGCTTGCCTGGGCTGCATTGAGTGAAGATGAATTGTCTTGGAGTGCACATAAAATATACAATATGGTTAATATATATAAATCAAATAATAATGTTAAAAGTTTATGATCTTGTGGAATCACATTACTAGCTGTTCAGTGTGAGATGCGGGCTGCGGATTGGACATGCCTGATTTATATTATATCACAAATTAGAAACCTAAAGTATAGTCTCTTGACCTTATATTGAAGTTTCCTCATCTGTTGAGATTAGAATGGAGTTTCCTTGTCTATACTAATTTGCTGCTTTGGAAATAAATGATGGGTTTTGTATGTAAATTTTTGTTGTTACATATTACCCGCTTCTAATTTCTACAATATTTTGTGGGGGGTTTTGTTTGGGTTTAGCCGTGTGGAGTTGAAAAGGTTATGTGAAATCTTCACACGTATGTTTGCAGACCCCCACAGCAAGGTAAAATTTAAAATATATGCACCTTTTATGAACAATCCCTAAATGTTGGGGATTGGGTTATAAATAAATGATTGAATTGAAATGATAATCATAATATTTCAATTTTTGTGCTAAATAGTTGTTGAGTCTTTGCAGTTATCTGTGGTGATATTTTTAAATTTCATTAGTAAGTCATGCAAGTAGGATATTATCTAGAGCAGAACATTCCCTTGAAATGTAAGAAAATAGATTATTTCAAAAACATTTATTGCCTCAAGAACTTAACAGTTGACCTTGCTTATTATAAAAATATTCTTTCATAAATTATCTTAAACTTTCTGTGAATGCAATTGATCTGAATGCAAGGGAAACTTAAAGCAATTTGCTTTGATTTTTTTTTTAATATCAGTTTACTAATGAATGGTTTGTTTTGTTGCATGGCCTGTTTTGCGGTGGAATTCACAACAGAGAGTAAGTGTATTTTCCTTCCTCCTCACTCCCACCACTTAATCTCACCTCTTTTATCTATTTAATATGAATCATCCAGTACATCCTTGTACTTCACAATATTAACATGGATGTCAAAATCATCCCTATTAATGCAGGGGTTTTTGCCTTTGATTTTCATCATTTTTGTGTTAATCATGATGTAAATCATGCTTTCCTCTGTTATCTCTTTTAATTTAAAGGTTTTCAGCATGTTTCTTGAAACTTTGGTAGACTTCATCATTATTCACAAGGATGATTTGCAGGACTGGCTCTTTGTTCTTCTGACACAGTTACTGAAGAAGATGGGTGCTGACCTGCTGGGATCCGTGCAGGCCAAAGTGCAGAAAGCTCTGGATGTAACAAGGTAGTGTATCTGCCAAGTAACGGGGGATAAATTGCTGACATGTTTTTTTTTCCAAAATGCACCAGCTTTCTCAAACCTAGTGCTCTGCAGATACGATGGATTACAATGTTCATCATCTCCAGATAGAATAACTATTATTTAGTGTCTCATAAATTGAATTTGTTAAACCACAATCATTAGCCTCTCATCTGATACAACTGTCCTGAGGGAAATTGGAAGAATTTATTTCCTCATTTAAATCCCACATCAAAATTAGGCTTAACTAAGAATAGATAAAAATAAAGTCTTTGACATAAACCAAGTTCAAAGCAGAATATCTACTCTTGGATTGCTTCCGTTTACTAAGACTTGGATCCTTTATCTGTCCTCCTTGTGGCTTAAGAAGATACAAAATCATTCAGAAAGTCAACTGAAAACTGGGAGTGTGTTTGTTTATTTCTATTTCTTAGACTGTGGCATGCAGCTGTTATATATTTCATTTTTCCTGTCAGGAAAAAACTAGTATTTAAATCTTGGAATTTGTTCTTATGCTCTCTTTTTCCTTTTCCATTTTCATTGTAGAGATTCTTTTCCATTTGACCAACAATTTAATATTTTGATGAGGTTTATCGTAGATCAGACCCAAACACCAAACCTTAAGGTAGGTTAAGGTGCTTGCAATTCTATTGGGAAATGATTATGTCTGAGAGTAAAGTCGAGCATAATGCTTAAATATAGTTAACAGGGGCTAATATATTTTTCCTTGCTTATATTTTAAGGGTTTTCAGAAGGTCTAGAGATGGCTCTTTTGCAGCAAGCAATGGTTCATAAAAAGATTGGGCTTGAGAAAAGGTTTTGTTCTTTGAAATTTGTTGTGTTATCTTTATTTACAAAATGTATTCTATTCACTTCAGGTAAAAGTGGCAATATTAAAATACATTGAATCCTTGGCTAGACAAATGGATCCTACAGATTTTGTAAACTCCAGTGAGGCTAAACTTGCTGTTTCTAAGATTATTACCTGGACAACAGAACCAAAGAGCTCAGATGTAAGAAAGGTGAGTCAAAGCAATGGGAGGCAATAATTGGTGGAACTTTTATAAACTCATTGAAAAATTAAGATTATATCAGATCGATAAATTCATTCAGTTGTATTCAAAATGTGCTTTTGCTGGATGAAAATATTTCTTCCTTTGATAGAAGCCATTTGAAATCAAATATTTCAGTTACATTAGTGTAATAATTTACATTGATTCCCCTCTCTGTAGTTAGTCTTCTTTTCCCCTTTTTGGGGGAGCATTGGGTAAATTTTCACATAGTGTGGAAGGGCATGCTAAAGAATGCAGTGAGGCTTTCAAGTGATGGAAGCATTTGAGTGAAACTCAGGGAAGATTCATTCTCTGAAATGAAATTAGAGATGGATAACTTTTGTGGGCAAAACCTTGTTCAGGAAAATAATCAGGAGCCAAATTATGTTTTGGCTGAAAATAAAGCCTGGACAAAGCAAACCTTGTTTCTCTTTCTCTTCCCTTTATCATAATCACAATTGAAAGATATTCTTTTAATCTCTGAAATTTTGCATGTATTCCAAGTGTGTATGCAGATGCTCTCATGAAAGTAGAAATGCATATCATTCTTTCAAGAGAGGGCATTTCAAGCACACACAAAAAGGAAATTTCTTTCATGTCTACCCATGTATGCATTCACATGCATCTTTATGTACTTCCCCATCCACGCACTTTTCTAGAACATGTAGGGAGCAAGGTTTCAGATGTGTAGTAGTAGGATGGAGAGGATTTGCTGGCCACAAATTCCAACTAATGGCTTAAATAAATGAAACATTTTGGAGACCAAGAAAAACATTTCCTATTCTTAAAATATAACAAGGTAAGAATTCTCAAAGCACTTTCACAAAAACATGTAGTACTGCACCATTCCACTTCTATTCAGTGAAGCACTTGTGCCATTATTTTGTTTGGTAACAGTAGTTTCTGTTAATTGACCTGCCTCAACTCTGAGGTAGAGCACTGAGTGACTGTGAAGTTATTCACAGTGCTGAGACTGTGCAATAAATCTCTGTGAAGCAAAGTATGTACCTCGTCAGAGCAAATCTTCCACAATCATACATACATATACACAGTGAGAAGTAGAGAAATCAGTTACCCGTGAGTTCCTCAGTCAGCTTTTCAGCTTACTTACTAGTTCCTCTATGACGAAAAGTTAATAACACCAGTATCAAGTTTCAAATTTGCTTTCTTGCCATCAACATTCATGTTAATGTTGTCCGTGAAGTTCCCAGCTATGCGATGACGTGCCATCTTTGACATGCATGTCAAAAAGAACATCACCTTGGAAACTTTTTGCAGTAAGTCAATGACCTTCTAAAATAGGGGTGTCAAACACAAGGCCCATGGGCTGCATCTTGCCTGCAATATGGTCAGATCCGGCCCAGAGGGCCGTCCTGGAAAATGTAAGGGGTTGGCTTCCTTGGTCTATTGCAAAGAGGAAATATCAGGCCAGCGTGGCTTCAGCCCAGTCTACTCAATGTGAAGAGGAAACACTGAGCCAGCATGGCTTTGGCCGAGTCTACCCAATGCGAAGAGGAAACATGGCAGCAGTTTGGGGAGTGGTGTCAAGCAGGTCATGCCCACCCAGTCGGCCACACCTGCCCGGCCCCCCAAGATCAATCACAGCCCTCAATGAAATTGAATTTGACACCCCTGCTCTAAAAGGATGCAAATGACCAACTGTCTGCAAGGAGTATAAATCCTTCCATTCCCCACTGTCCTGTCAGAGCTGAAGAAGCTTCTTGGATGAGAAGCAAAATGTCTTCAAAGAAAAAACAAGACCCTCTAGTTGCCTCCTGAAAAAGTACCTTTGCGACAACTATGGCCTGAATGACTGAGAATCTCTACAGATTTTTAGAGTAAGGTTAAACTATGTACATGGAAATATGAGCTTGTTATGTTGAAGAGGAGAAGATAGATCATAGGAAGCCCATTGAAATTGAAAGATGAAGCTGGTCAGAAAAATAGGTAGAAATGAAATGAATCTTGCCAACGGGCAGCAGCACATAATGATTAAATGGTAGGGGATTAATTATATAGCATTCTGAATATCCATTTTGGAATGGGAGCTACTGCATTGAATTTGTTGAGAGTAAAGTCATAATTTTAACAATTGTTTACCGTGAAACCAAGCATCATTAAATAGACAGTAAGAAGTTTGATACTTCTTCAATGTAACTATGACTAATGGGTTTAGTGCAAAAAGAAAGAACAATAATTAACATTGGAGTTTAATTGCTCTTCTTTTATTTCTTCTTTTCTACAAATTGTCTTTATGCTAACCATGATGTAGAAGGATGCATACAATATTCTTGCAGTGAATATTGCTGATATAGATGTCTTGTGAATATATTTTATAAGGCTACTTCTTAGCCATATTACTTGAACAGTCATATTATGATTTAAAGACAGTTTAGATCTGGAGATAGACTTGAATTAACTAAAGCAATCAACAAGAGGACACATTTAAAAGGATTTGTATGGTTTCTTTTTTTCATGGTAAAAATATGATAGAAATTTGCAGAAGCATTTTACACACACACACACACACACACACACACACACACACATATATATCATTATTCATCTAATGCTGGAGGGCAAAAGTATGATCCATGAGCTGCACATTTTCCACCACTACTGTATATATTGGATCCTTAAACTAATGTTTCTTTCATGATAGTGATAGTAGTCAGAGAAAGCCTTTACTGTAAACAGTAAAACAGGAGAGAAGCTAATTCTGTCCCTTTCCACCATATTGATAGAGACTATGGAAAACCTTAGTTAGCAAGGGAAAAGATCTTTTCTCTAAACCTTTATTCCAGGTTCCAAAACGAGGTTCTGTCAAAAGATCTTCCACTGCTTGTTACATAGAAAAACAGTATACAAACATTTTTTAAATCGCACAGCTAGGTGTTTTCCTCATTGTTAGGTAAGCAAATGCTGATGACTGTTAAGAGCCCACTTTTAAAACACTATCATCACCACTACCACTCCAGAATTAAAACATTATCTTTGGTATTTTAACATGCCAATATCACTTAAAATTTTAATCTTTGTTCACAAGTCATTTTAAAAACCATTTTTAATTTCTCAGCGTATAGTTTACAAAAATAGATTCAATGTTGCTCAACAGTAAGGAGACAAAAAATATTCTTGCGTACAATGCATCATTGTTAGTGCTATTGCAGTGAAAGGCTTCCTAATTTGCTGCCTTGCAGCTTTGCTTTTATTTGACTGCATCAGGCTTTAACCATATGCACATTTCTGTTTAGCATTAGGTGGTAGCAAAAAGATGATGGTTCACTTAGACCAGGGGTGTCAAACTTATGTCATCACATTGTTGTCACATGACGTATCACAACTGTTTTCCCCTTCACTAAATGCAGGATGGGCATGGCCAGCATGTGACACATCCGGGCTGTGAGTTTGACACCCCTAACTTAAGATACAGTAGCACCTGTATCATTAGTACAGTGTTGGAGGTAGAATTGGCTGACCTCAGGTTGTAAGTTTTCTTTATCTGTTTTCAAAAAGGCTGAGTAAGGAAATAAATAACTAAAAATAACGTTACAGCTATTGAATGCTATATGAGTAACAGCAAAATTGTAAAATTTACATCTACAAATTGTAAAAGATATTATAGTACAGGTTGGGGGAAAAATAAGTTACAAAACTTAGTAACGGCCATCCACTTCCATTTTTGTGACATTAGTTCCATGTTGGAAAAGCATCTCTGCTTTATAAGCGCAACGTGTGCAAGAAACTAAACATAATAAATGTTTCTGCAACAGTCAGTGAAAATCTTGTGCTTGGTTCTAATAAATAATATTCCATTTCTTATTTGTTAAACTCAGACCATGCATAGTTGGGTAGGTGAGGATATGCCAGCTAAACCAGCAGCAGCCTCGTCAGGTCCTGGTGAAGGAAACTTGGAAGAAAAGTGTAAACAGGTAGACTAAAAGTAGCATACACTAATCATAAGATATTAGTCTGTGTTTGCAGTCCAAAATTCTAATCTACTTTAGATTTGAGGAGGGGGGAGGTTGGGGGGGAAGATTTTCTTTAAAAATGCAGTGAAGTGTGATAACCTCACGTGTGTTTCTTTCACTCTGGTTTGAATTAGATTAAATGAGTATTATCTCAGGTGTCTGCATATAGTCGCAGTCTCTTATGAGTTCACATCCCAAGGTGGATGGAAAAATGATTGAAAGCTTTCAATATTTGCATGCCTGCTGTTCCATTAACATGCAACATGCCTGTGCTTTAGGATCTTGCATAATACAGCTCTTCCCTATTACAGGACACAAAGGGAAAGGACCTTTATTTATACACAATGACAACTTGGGTTGTACTGAAGTGCTTATACGCCCTTTTCCTTTGGCATGTCATTTACATTCATTTACAGTCACCCCTTTTGTTGATATATTTTTGGATTTTAATAGATGTTATTGGAAAATTTCTGAGGGAAATAAAATTGTAACAACAACGGGCAGAATCAGTTTAAGAACCAATAAGGCAGCTGAAAAAGTATAAAGGATAGTCTAAAAAGTATAAAGGAATTATGGTTGCATTGTAGCCCAAATTGAACCCTCTTGAATTGGGAAGATAGAAAATAGAACTAGATACACAGAATTGGATCTTTTGCTTGGTTGCTGTACTGGCTTGCATATAGATGCCCCTAACTAAATTAAAATTCCCATGCTTGGATTCGCATGATTTTTCTGATTGTTCATATAGCTATTTTTCTTCATTTTGTTATCCATTCTTTTCTTGGACTTGACTTGAAATAATATTTTCTGTTCAAAGAATGTTCTTTTAATGAATGTTCCCACATTTCTGTAGGGCAGGATGAGTATGACCATATGTGGCTTATTTTTCACTTTCTGCGTTCTATGCAAACAGATTTCCCATCTAGTTAGAAGTACACTGATTTGAGGAAGAAGGAGAGGCCAGCTGGAACTCTATAATGTTCTTCACTTACAATATTTAATTTTGAAGGAACAGTGCTTATTCTTATGGGAAAGATAATAATTCAAACACTGAATTTCAGTCATAATTGATAGCTTAAACCTCACGCAGCCTCTTTAACCTCTAACAAGTCATAATGGATATTTTTTTCAAGGCAAACATTACGAGAAAGCACACAGAAACTGAATTAAACTTAGTTGCATTTTTTCTTATCCTGCCAAAGTTTATTATTACAAAAATGTTATCAATCCATTAGCTATTCCAGTTCAAGCTAGTACCTGCAGAAAATGCTCCCTCCCTCCACGTGTATGTGTCTATCACAGTCTCCTGACTTCTAGTCTGGTAACTTAATCACTACACCAGATTGGTTCTTAATAAACACATATAGGGTTGCATTATTAACTTCTAATTTCAACTAATAAACCTGTACTATATATATATATATATATATATATATATATATATATATATATATATATATATATATATATATATATATATATATATATATATATATATATATATATATATATATATATATTAATTACACGGAGGGAGCATTTTCTGCAGGTACTAGCTTGAACTGGAATAGCTAATGGATTTATAAAAATAAATTGACTTACTGAATAGTTGAGATGAGTTATTTGAATGCACATTATTAATGAATCATGTATCACTAGTTCTGTTGAAGCATGAAGTATATGATGTGGAAGTCTGGAATCAGGTTGTTAACAGGGTAATTTAATTTTCAAAGCTGTGTTAGCGCAGTGTGTGTCTATATTTGTACAAAAACTTTTTGAATTTGTACTTATTGGTAGTTGTTTGATACAGGACAATGAATTATATGTAGTTTTTGTTGGACTCTTATATGTAGGTGTGTATTCTTAATTTGCAACTTACAGAAAATGCAATGGGACATTTCATTAGATGTGAGAAGTCTTTTGCTTTGTTTCTTTTTTCTTTTTTTACTGTAATGGATTGATTTCAGCAGTACTTCCCTGTCATGTATTTGGAATGTGTGATATTACGGGTAAAATGAATGCACATAACTGCAATCTGGATATTGTGATATGTCCCAGTAACACTTAACAATTAAAAAAACGCAACCCCGCTGTGATTATGACTTTTTTCTTCATTTACTCTCTAGGCAGCACAAATAGTCCTGATCTCTCTGTTCGAATTGAACACTCCTGAGTTTACCATGTTACTTGGTGCCTTGCCAAAAACATTCCAGGATGGTGCTACCAGATTATTACATAACCACCTCAAGAACTCCAGCAACACTAATGTGGTAAGATAAGATTATTTTTCTGTAAGAAATAAACAGCAAAAACAAAAATTTCTAAAGATAATCATTTCTTGATCACCCGTTAATTTCAGCAGAGTCATGCAAATCTGCAGTTTTGGCTTTACAGGGCAGAAGAGACACAGAGTTTAATAAAAGAGGTGCCATTGTTCTGAATGGATCCAAAAGGTGTATGTCTTTTTATAATCCTCCATTCTTAAGTTCAAGAATCTTGTGCTTTCATATAAAACTTGGCATTGCCTTGAATGTGGTGGATTGTGTGCCCTTTGTACACATAAAGTTCACCTTGAACTCTCATTAGCCTGCCAAATTCTAGGGGCATTTTTTGCTGCAATTGTAAAGGTGTTTTTAAAAATATATATTTAACTGCTTTGAGGACTTTCAAGAAATTATGCTTTAAAATAATTGTGCCATTACCCTGCATAGTTTGCTTTATCTGCATGTTAGCTAAGATGCCATGATGCCAAGTGTGGGTCTTGGCAAAAGAAGAGGGAAAAAGAAAGATGAGAAAGTAGAGGTCCTGTGGCTTAAAGTTAAGAAAATATGATCGTTTGTTTATTAAGCTCAGATAGGAGCTTTAGTGGCTAAAAATAGGAGGAGGAAGATGTGCTGGATATGCTCGCTGTCTTGATTGATTTCTAAAAATAATGAAGGTGGGAAATAAATAAAATAAAATACCCTGTTTCCAGTGAAGTGGTTCAATAGTGTTTGTCGCACACTATGGTGATACAAAAATGATGACATACTCAATTATGTCATCATGCAAATGCCATTACTACAAGCTTTCATGTTTGTATCTGATGCAATTTAATAGGGTGATAATTATATGATGTCATGATGCATCAGTGGTGGGTTCCAGATTTGAACGGGCCTGGAGGCATCCACATGGACGTGTGCAGCGCGCGCATGTATCTTAGCGCCTCTGCAAGCTTCCACGACGCTCCAGCTGCTCAGTGGAGCATCACATAGGTGCTGTACACGCTGTGCGCGGAAGCACTGAAGGCTTAAAAGACTGGTAAGGAGGGTGGGCCCTCAGGTGCACCGGAACGGAACGGTATCTGGTGCTCCGGGCAGGCTCCGGTACGCCCGTACCAAAGCGTACCGCTTGCAACCCACCACTGTGATGCATGTATTACCTTTTGCCCTCCTGTGGACAACCAGGAAGGAGGGACCATTGGGAGCCAATTTACAAAATATTCAGAAGAAATCCAAACCAGAAAATTCCAAAGCCAAACACTTTTGAAGCTGCTGGAAAGAACAGTAGAAAGTAGGTCCAGATGCATGAAGAAGGAGAAGGGAGATCTCACCTTCCCCTTCCTGCTGAACCTGAGAGTTCTTAATACATAGACAAAGGCCTAACATATCCAGCCAACACCTCTTACTTTGCTGCATTTCTTGAAAATATATATTTTCAAGAAGCCCCAAAGCGTTTCATTCTAGAATATTGCTGAGGCATCAATATAAAGAAAGAAAGAAAAAAAAATCAGGCCTCCCTATAGTAATTATTTTGCTTCTGTCAGATAGAGAATGTGAATATTGATAAGCACCTTGTCTTATTTATCTTATAATATAAATAGGGCAATAGTGGGCAACTTCCAACTCTAGAAAATTCTTATTGAATAGTTTTAAAGCTAGGAAGCAATTGATACTTGGTTAATCGTCAGAGTTAAAATGTTGGTAGATACGGCTTAAGTCACAATTTAAATTAACTGAAGTAAAAGTCCCATACTTCATTTTACTTTTCCCTTTAATGTATGTTACATTATGTCATTTCTTTTCTTTTTTGTGTATTAGGGTTCCCCTAGTAATACTGTTGGCCGGACCCCTTCACGTCATCCTAGCAGCAGAACCAGCCCTTTAACTTCACCTACCAATTGTTCTCATGGAGGATTATCACCCAGGTAACACTGTAGCATAATTAAAGTATGAGTCCAATGTGTAAAAGCTTTCTATTTAAAATATGGCTAAAAACTCAATATAGATGCATATATAATAGACGTTCAATTCTGAAAATAGGGGAAGAAAAATGTTGCTTCGCTTAAGGAAAAAAAATACTGTACTTTCTTTAATAATAGTCTTTGAAAAAATACTAAATTTTACAGATGTCAAAAAGCTATGACATTTGTATCTACCCTTTTGTCCTGCACACATATAGATGTCAATATATTCAATTGAATATTCTATTCATTTAAAGAAATTACTTTTACATTTGTTCTCATTTCCTTGACAGTCATATTTCAAGATCTAAAAAAGGAGAGGAGGAACTTGAAAATGCTTTATCGATAAACTGGAAAATATGATTTTCATTTCACTTGTTTGTAGTGTTCTTAAAATGTGCTGCCAAGAAAATCAAGAAAATAATGTTCTGCCTAAAATGACTGTATAATGGTTGTGGTGGTATAATATGAAAAAGTTAGTTGATTAACATGCCCAAGTTGTTTTCCGGCTTCTGGTAGGAGATGAGTCTGGATGTATTAATTACACAGAGTAATATAAAATATTTTGATGGGATGATGACAATAAAATTTGAGATAGAATCATTTTCTTCCAAAAGATAGTGTGAATAGACTTACTAAAGGGAGTAACTACATGTCTGTTCCCAGAACTTCTTTGGGGGAGGCATACACCAGAGAAGGAAGTGGCCCTTTCATTTATTTTGTCTCATAAATATAAATGGAGATATCTGCCCCTGTTTAGTAACATTTTTGTACTGATGGCAATATTACAAGAATGTTACTGATATTTCATTGTGAAATTATTTGACTATTAGGATCCTTTCCACATACTATCAATTTTGAAGTAACAATTTTCTATTTATCCTGCTACTTAGCATATCAGGCTTTATTGTATTCTGTTGATTCAATATTTGTTCTGAAATGCAGTCCATAGTAAAAGTCTCTACTGAATATTATTGACTGAGAACATTATTTGCAGTTGTTTATAAACAATATTTATAAACAAAGGACAGTCAAGTGTTCTTTGTTTATAAATATTGAAAATATTAAGTTTCAAGTTGCTGGAGTGGAATTTGGCACATTAGCAGGTTTGCTACTCCAAGCAACTCATGAACTTTGATCAAAATAAATAGGATTAACAAAAGGTATCTTTGCTTTCTAAGCTTTTACTGTATTTACACCTGACTTTCTATTTGAAAATTGAAAGCACATCTCCTACTGTTGATGGAGTTTAATTCTATGCCCTGGTCCCCAACGTAGCACCAGTGGATCATCTCCTTTATTTAGATTTTTTTAATTGAAAATAATGAATGAGAAGTGCATATCAGAGTCAGTGTAAACTGTATTCTCAGCAGTGTCTATAAGTGTTGCATAAAATGGCATATGGCTACAGAGCAATATTTATTTTATCCTCTGTGAATTGTGTGATTGGCTATATTCACTATGAACAATCATTTTGTGAAAATATCCTTAACATTCAATTTCCCTATTATTAGTATTTCTATATTGTCACTTTTCCAAATGAAAGATTGAAGACTTCTGGCATATTCAGATACAGGTTTTAAATACAAGGCATGCTTTAGTTAATTTAAGTTTACCAACATGTGCATAACAGATACGGAAAATGCAAAAAGTATTCTTTATCCTGTACAAATATGACCTTGGTGGCATTCCCGACCCCCTTTTTTTTGAAGATTTTTAAAATGTCTTGACATTTTCTTCTCTATAGTGTTTTCCAGCTCTGTGTATATCATACAACCTATTCTGTTCAGCCATTTTAGGTTATTTTTGTTCTACTGAACTTATTCTTTGACAAAATCAGGACAGTTTTGTTCTAATTATAGGGTCAGCTTTCCACAAATCAAGAAAATTGAATCTCTATAGAGATTTTCAGAAAAAAAATGATTATATACAGTATATTTAAAATAAATGTGTATATCTGTTTGTATATGTATGGACATGCATTGTAATATACACATAAAGACACATACATAAATATATTATACCCTTGGGTTTATTTTCCTTAAGGAAAAAAATTGCATATATGTTTGATTTTATATTCTATTTCTGAACAAGCTTCTTGCTCCAAGCTATTTATTATATTTTTATTCATTGTCAATATTTTTAGTTTTCAATCATATTTTGCTGTTTTTGTTAAATTACTTTCTTTTTCAAGCTTTAGCCTATAATATTTGAGAAATGCTTCACTGTGATTTTTACATTTTTCTTTGATGTGCCTTTTTTATTTTGCACTCTAATTTTTTGTTCCTGCTTTTCAGAAACGTTGGAACAAAAAAACTATCCTTCAGAATTTAAACTATTTCCAAATATGAGTTGCAATGTTTTGACTCAATGAAACATAGTGATGAAACAAATGTCTTCCATTGCATCTGAGATGCATTTGGAGTTTAAACTAACATTTTGAAAGAATTAACCAGCAAATTGTATTTCTTTAGTTTGAAATGCTAAAATGCTGTTTCTCTCTCTCTCTCTCTCTCTCTCTCTCTCTCTTTTTTTTGTCAGAATGTTGTACTTTGGAGTTGCAGACTTGTCAATTTGTTTGGCTATACTAAGATAGTAAAGGAGAATTGATTATACTTTGTTCGTTAAAAATTCAGGTTTGCCTGTCTTTGGTTGCTTGCCCCACAGGATCACATTTGTAATGTTAGCCTTTCTCTCTCCAAATGCAAAATTATGTAAACATAACTTATTTTTGGCCTTGCTGTAAAACAATACCGGTAGGGTTTTGCAGAGATCTAGATTCAAAGAGTAAAAATTGTAGGCATCTATGCAACATCTATTGGAACCCTCTTCTTAATAACTCTTTCAGGGAAACATATTGATTTAAAATATATTCAACAGGTGCTGTATATGTGCCTATGCTCACTTTGAATTTTAAATTTTGCCCTTGGAATCCACAGGTCTTTGCACAGCTCTAAAGTACTGCAAAATTATTCTGATGTTTCATTTCATGACTTGCAGTGTTTTTTCATTTATTTCTACACCAATGTGATCTTTTGCTATAACGACGTACTGGAAGCTCAATAGAAACAAAACGACCAATTGAATACTCCAGCAGTTCTAGAAATAAATCCCAATATATGACATGGCTCATATTATAGAACTGCAATGATGACAATTCCAAATCTGGCCTTTTTCATCTTGGCAAATCTTTGCAATTGCTAATGAATATCTGGCATGGAGGTAGACTAAAAAGCTAACATGGATGCCCAAACTGTTTTACATTGGAGAGTCAGATCTGCACTGTTTAATTTTCCCTCCAGAATGTATGTTTCAATAATGGTTTGTGTATTTCCAGAAGTAGGCAACTCAGAATTGGAATTGGATTTGATATGTCCCCAAAATAGATGCAGTATGAGAGATTTTCTAAGGGTTTCTCTTTATCTGATTTAGCCATTAGAGTAGTATTGGATAAAACTAGTCAACAGAATGTGGGCTGTAGGAAAAAGAAAGATTATTTCTGAGTTCTGGAAAGTGATTGTTAAGAAAAATGAATTAATAAATGGGGAGAAATAAGCAACCCTGTTTTAAACTATGGGTATAAATTATAAGTCTGAATGCTACTGTAGCTGCCTTGGGTTTTTCTGCTTTCAGTTTTCTATCAGGAGATTTAAAAACTCTGCAATCAGTTTCTTTGCTTGACAGTTGGGCTGCTAAAGATGAATGGGTTTTAAAGGTTAAGTATGATATAAAGTAGTGGAATCATATGCCCATAAGTATGATTACAAGAAGAAATTGTAGTATTTAATATTTAGTGCTGTTTCTGAGTATTTGGTTGTTGTTGATATTTAGTATATGGTGAGAAATCAAAATATAAGGCTAAGGAGAAAGATTTATTAAAAAACAGACCATGGAATATATTTTCAGCTTATGCATGTGTTTACCCAGACCCTTTTGGTCATCAGCATTTGTCTATTTGTGTTGTATCTTGAAATCGCATTTAATCTGGGATAATTGTTGCAGTGCATATTCTGCTCACCTTGACATATTAGGAAAAACTTTTTTTGCTGTAAAAACATTTTCTGACTCTGTATTGTGAAATAGGCAAATGGATATAGACAAGATATGCCCTAAAATTCCTTAGTGATTCCCATTAATATTGCAAGTATTAATGAATAGCAGGTATTTACCTGAAGCAAATCAATGGAGTATTCCTGTCCAATCTGTTTCTGTTAAGTTTTTCTCTAGTTGAGAAAGCAAGAAAAACAACAACACAGCACTCAGATTGTAGTTTTCTTTTTCCCTTTTTCTGTTTCTTCCCTCCTTTTCTCTTTTTTCTTCCTGTGATCACTGCAGTCGTTTCTGGGGTTGGAGTGCAGATGGGCTGTCGAAGCACCCCCCTCCCCTTTTTCAGCCTAACTCCATCCCCGCTGCTCCTTCTCACAAGACTTTCAGGCGCTCATACTCTCCCAGGTAACAAGCCACCTGTTATTCCAACCTGTCAGAGGTGTCACAATGTTATTTACCTTTTGGCTCAGATGAGTGCTTTCAAAGAGGCAGATCCAGGGGATGTGGAAAGAGGCAGCATTTTCCACCTTTGTAGTTTTTACCTGTGAAGAAATCCCATCAGTTACATTGTTTCCAAAGCTCCTATTCAAGCACCCAAAGAAATGTAACTGAGTATGAATGTTTCTCTCTCTTTCTCTTTCTTTCTCTATTTCTCTCTCTCTCTTTCTCTCCATTCTTCTGCTGGAAAGAGTCAAAGCAAAGCAGAAGCTTGCTTTATGCAATGAAGTATTTCAAACCAATCTTTTAGATGTATGAAGCTAAAACCTAGAAATCAGGCAATGCCAAGTGATAGATAACAACAGGACCCAGAGTTAAGTTATGTTCAACTTTTAGTTAGACACTGAAACTACACCTTCCAGATGTGCTTGTCTGTAATTCCCATGATCTCTAATTGCAAGATTGATGGACACGCCGACTGGAAAAAAGCAATTTGAGTGTCACACAGGAAGACACCAGGTTGCAAACAATTAGAATAACACTACAACTGTCATAGCAGCTGAGAGGAATAGTCAATCACTAGGATTTAGTTGACATTTTATATGCATATTTATTGGCTGTATATAGGGAATACCTTTCTTATACAACTTTCCAGTCAAAGCACTCATTTGGAGAAATATAGAACTAGACTTATTCATTTTTTTTGTCACTTTCAACCCTACTCACCCCACTTGCCATGTGGTGAAATTCCAGTTTTATTTGATGAACTTCACATGCATAAGACTGGTCTTTGCATTTGTGCCCAGCCTCTGTTTTAAGACCCAGCCCTTTGGGATTGGTGGGCAATTGTAGAATTTTTATCTCTTGGAAACATTATTGGTAGAAGTGCTTGCCCATTTATAAAATTGCTATATTGGGAACATAACCAACCTATCATCAATTTCTTAGAATACTACTTGCCGCTTCCTTCTTTTGTATTTTCATGTTTATAGTTGCCATGTTAAGCAAGCAAAGAAAATTTCTCAATGAAGTATAGCCATCCATCTTTTCTTTTCTTGTAAATAAAGGTGACATTGAAGTTGAATCTTTGCAGTATGACACCTTCCCATTACTAATGAAAATTTTAAAAACGCAACAGGGGCAGGAAGCTGATGGGATATCAGGGGAAGTGACTGTGGACACATTGAAGTCCTGAGATCTACCTAGGAAACCTTGCACCCTTTAGTTAAGAAATTTAATCATAAATTACAATTGTCAACTATGACAAAATTATACTAGTTGCAACAAAAGAGATTGCCTATTACATAATAGTATTTCAAGTTGCAAATAGCCATATTAAAATAGAAATCTGTTTTAAACAGTGTTTAGATACATACTATGGAGATGTGTTATTGGCTAAGTTGAGATTTCCTGGCATATTTCCATTATTACTCTTGTTTGTATAAAAACACTTATTTGTACAGCTATCAATATGAAGATTCAATAGATCTTAATCTTCATATTTGTTAGCAAAGCTTAAGGATGTAATTACAACATCAGTGCCTGAAAAAGTGTGAATATATCATTGCTTGCAGTGATGAGTATCTAGCTGCGCAAGAACAGAACAATGAGAACATTGAAAGGGACACACAACTATTCTTAATTACAGCACAGATAGAAATCTACAATGTTATTCTATCTACATTACTCTTGTGAAAATAAAATTATGACATCAATAAACGAAAATGAGTGATTTATGATATAAATTTAGATTTTTGTCCTTCAACCAAATGTGAAGAAGATTATTGATATTTAAAAGCATTTTCCTTTGTTTTATTCTGGTTTTACACTTAGCGTGTTTCCCTGAAAATAAGACAGGGTCTTACTTTCTTTTTATACACAAAATATGGCTTGGGCCTTATTATGAGGAGAGAGTTTATCGTTTTGGGGTTGCCAGGCGCTGCTCTCTTGCGAGTGGGCTCCCAAAGCCGGGAACAGCCTCATGAGCGAATGGCTGTGTTGCGCTGTCGCAGCAGCACAACACAACAGCCATGAAGCGACCACGCTCACGAGCAGCCACCCAGCAAACCCCCTTTCCAGCCGGGCACAGCGCCATTCACTGACCTAGGGGTATCACCAAGCCGCGTGAGCGCCTGTTCGCTGCTGCCCGGCTCCCGCGGCTTGGCACCTTCGAAATGCCAGTGAATGGTGCTCTTCACGGCTGGAGAGGGGGGTTGTGTGAGCAGCTGTTCCACTCTCATGTGCCTCCCAGCCTCACGATGCCCTGGCCCAGCTCTCCCTGCAGAGCCAGGGCATCTCCACCACCGCCATCCCAGTATGGCTTTTTTGGCAGCTTCCAAACCAAGTCTTCTGGCAGTGGCCGCTTTGGGTATACGCTCTATGGTTGTAAGCTCTGCCGACAGCCAGCCCACAACCATAGAGCGTACGCCAAGCTGAAGAGGGGGGTTCGAGCACCAAAAATGTGACATGGCCTTATTATCAGGACATGTCGTATTCTGTTCGCTGCTGCCCGGCTCCCGCGGCTTGGCACCTTCGAAATGCCAGTGAATGGTGCTCTTCACGGCTGGAGAGGGGGGTTGTGTGAGCAGCTGTTCCACTCTCATGTGCCTCCCAGCCTCACGATGCCCTGGCCCAGCTCTCCCTGCAGAGCCAGGGCATCTCCACCACCGCCATCCCAGTATGGCTTTTTTGGCAGCTTCCAAACCAAGTCTTCTGGCAGTGGCCGCTTTGGGTATACGCTCTATGGTTGTAAGCTCTGCCGACAGCCAGCCCACAACCATAGAGCGTACGCCCAGAGCCGCCACTGCCAGAAGACTCAGTTTGGCAGCTGCCGAAAAAGCCATGTTGGGATGGCGGCAGCGGCAACGGAGGTGCCCTGGCTCTGCAGGGACAGCTGGGCCAGGGCATCGTGAGGCTGGGAAGTGAGCAGGAGCGGAACAGCCACTCACACAACCACCTTCTCCAGCCGTGCAGAGCACCATTCACTGGCATTTTAAAGGTGCCAAGCCATGAGAGCCAGGCGGTGGCGAACAGGCACTCATGCGGCTTGGCAATACCCCTAGATCAGTGAATGGTGCTGTGTCCAGATGGAAAGGGGGTTTGCCGGGTGGCTGCTGTGCCCGGCTCTTTGGGAGCCCGCTCGCAAGAGAGCAGCCGCCCGGCAACCCCCCTCTTCAGCTGGGCACAGTGCCACTCACCAACCTAGAGGTATCCCGAAGGCACTTAGCAACGTGATCATCTTTGCCCCCCTCTGGTTTCCGCGGCTTGGCACCTTCGGGATACCACTAGGTTGGTGAACGGCACTCTGCCTGGTCGGAGGTGGGGGGGTTGTCCAGGGGGCTTATTTGTGGGGGAGGGCTTATATTTTTGCCCACCAGAAAAATGTGACATGGCCTTATTATCAGGACATGTCGTATTTTGGGGGAAACACAGTAGGACATATATGTAGAGTCCCAGACATTGGCTAATACTGAATCCTGAAGGCTGTATTTGTTGGAAGCTATGGCATTGGAAAATAATATTGTGACATCAATTAAAAGTCACACATTTTTTTCTCATCTCTTCGTTGTTCTTGTAACTTCTCCAATTGTATGCATGAATCACTGTTTTCTATTGTAAATAATTGATAGGATGTATTTAATTTATTCAGTGTAAATTGATCTTCCATTTTTAATTTTCTTTCTTTTACTTTCACATCTATACAATATTTCATACCATTCTTACACTGGCTAAATGTATTTGCTTGTTCGTGTAATTAGATTTTTTTTTTAAAGAAATAATACACCAAAATTGTTGTTCTTTCTTTTGTAAGATATTTTATAATGTCTTATTCTCAGGTTTAAAAAATAGGCTCTTCCCTTGTAGACTTTGGATGCCACTGTTATTTGAAGGTTTTTAATGAAATCTATTCCATGTAACAAGTAATAGGGAATAATCCATATATTTGCATAACAATAGTCCTAATTACTATTTAATGCATACTGTTTGAATCCACTCCAGATTACTTTGTTAGGAAAAGTTTGGGGGTTTTTTTGTTTTTGTTTTTAGTGGAAAACAAGGTCTCTCATTCAAAGGACCTTTTTTCTCGTTGGCATACTAATAAACAAATTGCAAATTTAGCAATTTGATGTAAATTGAGTTTTTGGTGGATCTATCATTTCGCTGTCAATTAATGTGTCATAGTTCTATACCAGTGTTTTTCAACCACTGTGCCGCGGCACACTAGTGTGCCGTGACATAGTGTAAGGTGTGCCGTGGGAAAAACATTTATATATAGTCAATATAGGCACAGAGTTCATTTTTTTTAACATTTTCTAATGGTGGTGTGCCTCGTGATTTTTTTCATGAAAAAAGTGTGCCTTTGCACAAAAAAGGTTGAAAAACACTGTTCTATACTATACAGTGTTCAGTTCCTTACTTTGAGGAACTTAACAATGTAAAAATTAAACATCAGGTAATAATAAGCCAATGGTGGGTATGAAAGCAATGCTGAAAGGATTTGTTGAAAATGAATCCACTTTGTAGCTGAAAAGTATTGATGATTGATTTGAATGAGGTTATTTTGCTTCTTTTATTATTTGACTTTATGAATCTTAAGTATATTGATTCAGATTCTCAGAGCCATGCTTGTAGTTTAAGGAACGTTAATAATAAGGGGTGTGTCTACCTCTCTGTATTCATCTGCTCCATCAATAGGGAAAAGCATTACTATTGTTATGTAGAGAAATATTGTTGAGAACTAAGAGCACAAAATATTGTTAAGGAAGAATTGTCATAATATTAACCAATGTTTATAAAGGAATTATAAAACTTCCTTTTTTACAGAAAATGATTTATCATGTAGAATCTATGAATGCTTGTTTTTAAAGAATAATAGTTGCTACTCTAACTTGAAAAGGTTGTATGTAGCACAGCACGCTGTCACATGCTGAGATTTTAGGATATGTCATATTATTGCTTTGCCAAAACATCAGATGTACATTCAGTCCTGCCAGGCTTACTTGGGCTGTGCTGCTGAAAGAGTACACTGAAAGAAAGTCAGGGACCGAAACTGTTTCTAAGTGGTATAAATCTTGTTTTTAGCAGTTAGATTTATATACCGCTTCATAGGGCTTTCAGCCCTCTCTAAGCGGTTTACAGAGTCAGCATATCGCCCCCACAGTCTGGGTCCTCATTTCACCCACCTCGGAAGGATGGAAGGCTGAGTTTTTGGCAAGTACGGTAGTTTTAAATAATAAAATGCTAGTTTTGGGAGGCGCCATTCAAAATAGATTATTGTTTTGTGAAATACACTTTTAGCAGAGTTAGCATTTTAATCCTGTTGTAATATAGGAGGAACTCTTTAATTGTAGGCCTGTTTCTCTGGATCCAGAGGAAAGCTTTCTGTGTTATTCACAGTCTACCTACCCTATGTAAAGTATACAGCAATTCATTAGCTACAGAATAGAGAGCAATATTTTGTTTTATTATTATTTTCCCATAGTTGTTAAAGTGAATCTGGTTTCCCCAATTGACTTTGCTTGTTGGAAGCCGGCCTGGAAGGTCGCAAATTGCGATCATATGACTGCAGGATGCTGCAACTGTTATAAATGTGAACCGGTTGCCAAGCACCCAAATTTCAATTTCAACCACTCCCATAACTGTGGGAGTAGTCTGATGGTCGCAACTTTGAAGACGGATCGTAATTCATTTTTTCTGGAGCCACTAAAATTTTGAACCATCATTAAACAAATGGTTGTATTCAGAATAGTATAGAGCTGGAAAGGATCTTGGAGGTCTGCTAGTCCATCCCTCTGCTCAAGTAGGAGAACCTATACCATTTTAAATAAGTGACTATCTAGTCTCTTCTTAAAAACCTCCAGTGAGGGAGCGCCCATGATTTCTGAAGGCAAGCTGTTCCATTGGTTAATTGTCCTCCCGGTTAGGAAGTTTTTCCTTAATTCCAGGTGGCTTTTCCCTTTGGTTGGTTTCCAACCATTGTTTTTTGACCTGCCCTCTGGTGCTTTGGAGAATAATTTGACCTCCTCTTATTTGTGGCAGCCCCTCAAATACTGGAATACTGCTATCGTGTCATCCCTAATTCTTTTTTTCTTTAGACTAGTCAAACCCAGATCAAGTATTATCTGTATTTAGGTTTTAACTTTTTGCTTATCAGTTACCTGGATTTTTAAATAATAGTTTTTTGAACTTTAGCCTAAAAAGAGTAGACAGTCCTTCATTCCCACCTTCCAATATTTTTTTAGTAGAATCCTCAGGTTTTGCTTAGTGTTTCATATTTCACCTAGTTTGCTGAAGTAGTAGTGATTGGTCTAGTTAAAACACCAGTGATCAACCAAATAAAATTTAGTCTTAATTCTGGTATTTGAGAAACCACATCTTATATTGAGGAAGAAAGGAATTAAATTATATTAGTATTTTTTGTAATTCTAGATTCTTTTATGGTGGTTTCTTAGGGTGGAAAAAAATCATATAGAGGAAATACTCCTTCCAGCAAGCACAAGAAAAAAATTACTAGAGGAAAATGAGACATTGCTGACAGATTTTTGTTTAAAAATAATTAAGGTGTAATAGAGTAGATTCTTTGATCTGGATTTCTTGCAGAATCAAAGTTAAATCCAAAAATTAGTTTAAGTATTTCTTACCTTGAGTCTGCGGTATCATAGGTTTAATTTCTAGTGTCACTGATGATCAATTTTATTGCTAATATTTTAGTTATTATCATATATTTGCAGCTACGTTTCAGGAAAAAAATATTAGAACTTTCTTATTCCATGGGGAAGTAGTCCATTTTAATGTGCCTTTGGATTTTTATATAGGGGAATATACAGTTTTTAACATTTTGGGAAACATTAAATATAGTATTTATTCTGTTAAAGACATGCTGGGATGTTCATGTTCATCATGGAACTGTGGCAGCACAAGCAGTCAGTTTCCTTGTTACTTAATATTTTTATCTCACTAGATTAAAAAAAGGGTTAGAGAGATCAATTCAAAGCCACAAAGGAATGGTATGACTTCTAAGTTACCATTTATATCTAATTCAGGGCAAGTTGTTTCTTGT